>NC_045437.1:174739163-174887476 GCF_002776525.5 Piliocolobus tephrosceles
TTCAGAGCCTGCTATTGGTCTATTCAGGGATTCAACTTCTTCCTGGTTTAGTCTTGGAAGAGTGTAAGTGTCCAGGAAATTATCCATTTCTTCTAGATTTTCTAGTTGATTTGCGTAGAGGTGTTTATAGTATTCTCTGATGGTAGTTTGTATTTCTGTGGGGTCGGTGGTGATATCCCCTTTATCATTTTTTATTGCGTCTATTTGATTCTTCTCTCTTTTCTTCTTTATTAGTCTTGCTAGCGGCCTGTCAATTTTGTTGATCTTTTCAAAAAACCAACTCCTGGATTCATTGATTTTTTGGAGAGTTTTTTGTGTCTCTCTCTCCTTCAGTTCTGCTCTGATCTTGGTTATTTCTTGCCTTCTGCTAGCTTTTGAATGTATTTGCTCTTGTTTCTCTAGTTCTTTTAATTGTGATGTTAGAGTGTGAATTTTAGATCTTTCCAGCTTTCTCTCGTGGGCATTTAGTGCTATAAATTTCCCTCTACACACTGCTTTAAATGTGTCCCAGAGATTCTGATATGTTGTATCTTTGTTCTCATTGGTTTCAAAGAATATCTTTATTTCTGCCTTCATTTCGTTATGTACCCAGTAGTCATTCAGGAGCAGGTTGTTCAGTTTCCATGTAGTTGAGCAGTTTTGATTGAGTTTCTTAGTCCTGAGTTCTTGTTTGATTGCACTGTGGTCTGAGAGACAGTTTGTTATAATTTCTGTTCTTTTCCATTTGCTGAGGAGTGCTTTCCTTCCAATTATGTGGTCAATTTTTGAATAAGTGTGATGTGGTGCTGAGAAGAATGTATATTGTGTTGATTTGGTGTGGAGAGTTCTATAGATGTCTATTAGATCTGCTTGCTGCAGAGATGAGTTCAGTTCCTGGATATCCTTGTTAACTCACTGCCTTGTTGATCTGTCTAATGTTGACAGTGGGGTGTTGAAGTCTCCCATTATTATTGTATGGGAGTCTAAGTCTCTTTGTAAGTCTCTAAGGACTTGCTTTATGAATCTGGGTGCTCTTGTATTGGGTGCATATATATTTAGGATAGTTAGCTCTTCCTGTTGAATTGATCCCTTTACCATTATGTAATGGCCTTCTTTGTCTCTTTTGATCTTTGATGGTTTAAAGTCTGTTTTATCAGAGACTAGGATTGCAACCCCTGCTTTTTTTTGTTCTCCATTTGCTTGGTAGATCTTCCTCCATCCCTTTATTTTGAGCCTATGTATGTCTCTGCATGTGAGATGGGTCTCCTGAAGACAGCAGACTGATGGGTCTTGACTCTTTATCCAGTTTGCCAGTCTGTGTCTTTTAATTGGAGCATTTAGTCCATTTACATTTAAGGTTAATATTGTTATGTGTGAACTTGATCTTGCCATTATGATATTAACTGGTTATTTTGTTCGTTAGTTGATGCAGTTTCTTCCTAGCCTCGATGGTCTTTACATTTTGGCATGTTTTTGGTTGTTTGTTTGGCTGTTACTGGTTGTTCCTTTCCATGTTTAGTGCTTCCTTCAGGGTCTCTTGTAAGGCAGGCCTGGTGGTGACAAAATCTCTAAGCATTTGCTTATCTGTAAAGGATTTTATTTCTCCTTCACTTATGAAACTTAGTTTGGCTGGATATGAAATTCTGGGTTTAAAATTCTTTTCTTTAAGAACGTTGAATATTGGCCCCCACTCTCTTCTGGCTTGTAGAGTTTCTGCCGAGAGATCTGCTGTCAGTCTGATGGGCTTCCCTTTGTGGGTAACCCGACCTTTCTCTCTGACTGCCCTTAACAATTTTTCCTTTATTTCAACGTTGGTGAATCTGACAATTACGTGTCTTGGACTTGCTCTTCTCAAGGAGTATCTTTGTGGCGTTCTCTGTATTTCCTGAATTTGAATGTTGGCCTGCCCTACTAGGTTGGGGAAGTTCTCCTGGATGATATCCTGAAGAGTGTTTTCCAACTTGGTTCCGTTTTCCCCCTCACTTTCAGGCACCCCAATCAGACGTAGATTTGGTCTTTTTACATAATCCCATACTTCTTGCAGGCTTTGTTCATTTCTTTTTCTTTTTTCTTTTGGTTTCTCTTCTCGCTTCATTTCATTCATTTGATCCTCAATCGCTGATACTCTTTCTTCCAGTTGATCGAGTCGGTTACTGAAGCTTGTGCATTTGTCACGTATTTCTCATGTCATGGTTTTCATCTCTGTCATTTCGTTTATGACCTTCTCTGCATTAATTATTGTAGCTATCAATTCTTCCACTCTTTTTTTAAGATTTTTAGTTTCTTTGCACTGGGTACATAATTCCTCCTTTAGCTCTGAGAAGTTTGATGGACTGAAGCCTTCTTCTCTCATCTCGTCAAAGTCATTCTCCGTCCAGCTTTGATCCGTTGCTGGCGATGAGCTGTGCTCCTTTGCAGGGGGAGATGCGCTCTTATTTTTTGAATTTCCGGCTTTTCTGCCCTCCTTTTTCCCCATCTTTGTGGTTTTATCTGCCTCTGGTCTTTGATGATGGTGGCATACTGATGGGGTTTTGGTGTGGGTGTCCTTCCTGTTTGTTAGTTTTCCTTCTAAGAGTCAGGACCCTCAGCTGTAGGTCTGTTGGAGATTGCTTGAGGTCCACTCCAGACCCTGTTTGCCTGGGTATCAGCAGCAGAGGCTGCAGAAGATAGAATATTGCTGAACAGCGAGTGTACCTGTCTGATTCTTACTTTGGAAGCTTCCTCTCAGGGGTGTACTCCACCCTGTGGGGTATCAGTCTGCCCCTAGTGGGGGATATCTCCCAGTTAGGCTACTCAGGGGTCAGGGACTCACTTGAGCATGCAGTCTGTCCCTTCTCAGATCTCAACCTCCGTGTTGGGAGATCCACTGCTCTCTTCAAAGCTGTCAGACAGAGTCGTTTGCGTCTGCAGCGGTTTCTGCTGCTTTTGTTGTTGTTGCTTTTGTTGTTGTTGTTGTTGTTTAGCTGTGCCCTGTCCCCAGAGGTGGAGTCTACAGAGACAGGCAGGTTTCCTTGAGCTGCTGTGAGCTCCACCTAGTTCGAGCTTCCCAGTGGCTTTGTTTACCTACTTAAGCCTCAGCGATGGTGGGCGCCCCTCCCCCAGCCTCACTGCTGCCTTGCGGTTAGATCGCAGACTGCTGTGCTAGCAATGAGGGAGGCTCCGTGGGCGTGGGACCCTCCTAGCCAGATGTGGGATATAATCTCCTGGTGTGCCCATTTGCTTAAAGTGCAGTATGGGGGTGGGAGTTACCCGGTTTTCCAGGTGTTGTGTGTCTCAGTTCCCTTGGCTAGGAAAAGGGATTCCCTTCCCCCTTGCGCTTCCCAGGAGAGGCGATGCCTCGCCCTGCTTCAGCTCTCTCTTGTCGGGCTGCAGCAGCTGACCAGCACCAATTGTCCGGCACTCCCTAGTGAGATGAACCCAGTACCTCAGTTGAAAATGCAGAAATCACCAGTCTTCTGTGTCACTCGCGCTAGGAGTTGGAGACTGGAGCTGTTCCTATTCGGCCATCTTGCTCCACCCCTCCCAGAAGAAGCTAGAATGGTTTTTTCAATGTTATCTTCTAGAATTTTTATAGTTTCAGGTCTTAGATTTAAGTCTTTAATCCATCTTGAGTTGATTTTTGTATGAGGTGAGAGATGAGGATCCAGTTTCATTCTCCTACATGTGGCTAGCCAATTATCCCAGCACCATTTGTTGAAAAGGATGCCCTTTCCCCACTTTTATGTTTTACTTTGCTTTGTTGAAGATCAGTTGGTTGTAAGTATTTGGGCTTATTTCTGGGTTCTCTAGTCTGTTCCATTGGTCTATGTGCCTATTTTTATACCAGTACCATACTGTTTTGATGACTATGGCCTTAAAGTATAATTTGAAATTAGGTGATGTGATACCTTCAGATTTGTTCTTTCTGCTTATTAGTTTTGCTTTGGCTATGCAGGCTCTTTTTTGGTTCCATATAAATTTTAGAATTTTTTATTTTAAGTCTGTGATGAATGATGGTGGTATTTTGATGGGGATTGCATTGGATTTGTAGATTGCTCATGGCAGTATGGTCATTTTCACAATATTTGATTCTACCCATCCATGAGCATGGGATGTGTTTCCATTTTTTTGTGTCTTCCATGATTTCTTTCAGCAGTATTTTGTAGTTTTCCTTGTAGAGGTCCTTCACTTCCTTGGTTGAATATATTCCTGTTTTTTGTTTTGTTTTGTTTTGTTTTGTATTTTAGCTTTTTTTTTTTTTTGCAGCTATTGCGAAGGGGGTTGAGGTCTTGATTTCATTCTCAACTTGATCACTGTTGTTGTATAGAAGAGCTACTGATTTGTGTACATTAATGTATCCTCAAACTTTGCTGAATTTTTTTATCTGTTTTAGGAGCCTTCTGGAGGAGTCTTTAGGGTTTTTGAGACAAACAATCATACCATCAGCAAACAGTGACAGTTTGACTTCCTCTTTACCGATTTGGTTGCCCTTCATTTCTTTTTCTTGTCTGATTGCTCTGGCTAGGACTTCCAGTACTATGTTGAAGAAGAGTGGTGAGAGTGGGCATCCTTGTCTTGTTCCAGTTATCAGAGGGAATGCTTTCAACTCTTTCCCATTCAGTATTATGTTGGGTGTGGGTTTGTCATAGATGGGTTTTATTATATTGAGGTATGTTCCTTGTATGCTGATTTTGCTGAGAGTCTTAATCATAAAGGGATGCTAGATTTTGTCAAATGCCTTTTTTGTATCTATTGAGATGATCATATGATTTTTATTTTTAATTCTGTTTATGTGGTGTATCACATTTATTGACTTGCATATGTGAAACCATCCCTGCATCCTGGTATGAAACCCACTTGATCATGGTGGATTATCTTTTTGATATGTTGTTGGATTTAGTTAGCTAGTATTTTGTTAAGGATTTAACTTCTATGTTCATCAGGGATATTGGTCTGTAGTTTATTTTTATTTTTGTTTTTGAGACAGAATTTCGCTCTTTGTTGCCCAGGCTGGAGTGCAGTGGTGCGATCTCAGCTCACCGCAACCTCTGCCTCCCCAGTTCAAGCAATTCTCTTGTCTCTGTCTCCTGAGTAGCTGAGATTACAGGTCCCTGCCACCATACCCAGCTAATTATTTTTGTAAGCAGTGTTTTGCTCTTGATGTCCAGGCTCAAGTGCAACGGCGTGATCTTGGCTCACCGCAACCTCTGCCTCCTGGGTTCAAGTGATTCTCCTGCCTCAGCCTCCAGAGTAGCTGGGATTACAGGCATGTGCCACCACACCTGGCTAAGTTTTTTGTGTTTTTAGTAGAGACGAGGTTTCTTCCGTGTTGGTCAGGCTGGTTTCAAACTCCTGACCTCAGGTGATCTGCCCGCCTCAGCCTTCCAAAGTGCTGGCATTACAATCGTGAGCCACCACGCCTAGCCTGGTCTGTAGTTTTCTTTTGATGTGTCCTTTCCTGGTTTTGGTATTAGGGTGATACTGGCTTCATAGAATGAGTTAGGGAGAGTTCCCTCTTTCTCCATCTCCTGAAATAGTGTCAGTAGGATTAGTACCAATTGTTCTTTAAATATCTGGTCGAATTCTGCTGTGAATCCATCTGATCCTGGACTTTTTTTGTTGGTAATTTTTAAATTACTATTTCAATCTTGGTGCTTGTTACTGGTCTGTTCAGGGTCTCTAATTCTTCCTGAATAAGCTAAGAAGGTTGTATCTTTCCAATAATTTATCTGTCTCTTTTAGGTTTTCTAGTTTATGCATATAAAGGTTGTCATAGCTGCCTTGAATGATCTTTTGTATTTCTGTGGTGTCAGTTGTAATATCTCCTGATTCATTCCTTATTGAGCTTATTTGGATTTTCTTCTTTTCTTGGTTAATTTTTCTAATGATATATCAATTTTATTTATCTTCGAGGAACCAGCTTTTTGTTTGATTTATCTTTTGTGGTTTTTTGTTTGTTTGTTTCAATTTCATTTAGTTCTGCTCTGATCTTGGTTATTTCCTTTCTTCTGCCAGGTTTGGGTTTGGTTTGTTCTTGTTTTTCTGGTTCCTAGTGGGGTGTCCTTAGATTGTCTCTTGGTGCTCTTTCAGACTTTTTGATAATAGGTGTTTAGGGCTGTGAGCTTTCCTTTTAGCACTGCCTTTGCCATGTCCCAGAGGTTTTGATAGGTTGTGTCACTGTTGTCATGCAGTTTGAAGAATATTTAAATTTCATCTTGATTTCATTTTTTTTTTTTTTTTTTGACCCAGTGCTCATTCAGGAGCAGGTTATTTAATTTCCATGTATTTGCATGGTTTTGAAGGTTCCTTGTGGAGTTGATTTTCAGTTTTATTCCACTGTGGTCTGAGAGAGTGCTTGATATAATTTCAATATTTTTAAATTTATTGAGGCTCATTTTGTAGCCTATCATACAGTCTGTCTTGGAGAAAATTCCATGTGCTGTTGAATAGAATGTATATTCTGTAGTTGTTGGATGGAATGTTGTGCATATAACTGTTAGGTCCATTTGTTCCAAGGAATAGTTTAAATCCATTGTTTCTGGCCAGGTATGGTGGTTCACGCATGTAATCCTGGCACTTTAGGAGGCCAAGGCGGGAGGATCACCTGAGGTCAGGAGTTCGAGACCAACCTGGACAATATGGTGAAACCCTGTCTCTACTAAAAGTACAAAAATTAGCTGGGCCTGGTGGCACGCACCTGTAATACCTCAGGTATTACTCAGGAGGCTGAGGCAGGAGAATCTCTTGAACCCGAGAGGTGGAGATTGCAGTGAGCTGAGATTGTGCCACTGCACTCCAGCCTGGGTAACAGAGCATGACTCCGTCTCAAAGGAAAAAAAAAATCATTGTTTCTTTGTTGTCTTTCTGTCTTGATGACCTGTCTAGGACTGTCAGTGGTGTATTGACACCTCCCACTATTGCTGTGTTGCTGTCTATCTCATTTTTAGATCTGTTAGTAATTGTTTTATAAATGTGGAAGCCCCTGTGTTAGGTGTATATCTGTTTAGGATTGTGATATTTTCCTGTTGGACAAGGCCTTTTATCATTATATAATGTCCTTCTTTGTCTTTTTAAACTGGTTTGCTTTAAAGTTTGTTTTGTCTGGTATAAGAATAGCTACTCCTGCTGGCTTTTGGTGTCCATTCACATGAAATGTCGTTTTCCACCCCTTTACCTTAAGTTTTTGTGAGTCCTTATGTGTTAGGTGAGTCTCTTGAAAGCAGCAGATGGTTGGTGAATTCTTACTTATTCTGCAATTCTTTATCTTTTTTTAAGTGGAGCATTTAGGTCATTTACATTCAGTTGGTATTGAGATATGAGGTACCATTCCATTCATTGTGCTATTTTTGGCCTGTATACCTTGTTTTCTTTGTTTTTTTAATCTTATTTTTGTTTTATAGGTCCTGTGTGATTTATGCTTTAAAGAGGTTCTGTTTTGATGTGTTTCCAGGATTTGTTTCAAGATTTAGAACTCCTTTTAGCAGTTCTTTTAGAGAAAACTTGGTAATGGCAAATTCTCTCAGCATTTGTTTGTCTGAAAAAGACTCTTAGCTTTCCTTCATAAATGAAGCTTAGTTTCGCTGCATATAAAATTCTTGGCAGATAATTTTTTTTTTTTTTTAGGAGGCTGAAGATAGGGCCCCAATCCCTTCTAGCTTGTAGGGTTTCTGCTGAGAAATCTGCTGTTAATCTGATAGGTTTTCCGTATGGTTACCTGGTACTTTTGTCTCACAGCTCTTAAGATTCTTTCCTTCGTCTTAACTGATAACCTGATGACAATGTTCCTAGGCAATGATCTTTTTGCCATGAATTTCCCAGGTGTTCTCTGTGCTTTTTGTATTTGGATGTCTAGGTCTCTAGCAAGGCTGGGGAAGTTTTCCTCGATTATTCTCCCAAATACGTTTTCCAAATTTTGGATTTCTCTCCTTCCTCAGGAACGCTGATTATTCTTAGGGTGGGTCCTTTAACGTAATCCCAGGCTTCTTGGAAGCTTTGTTCATACTTTCTTATTCTGTCTTCTTTGTCTTTGTTGGACTGGGTTATTTCGAAGACTTTGTCTTCGAGCTCTGAATTTCTTTCTTATACTTGTTCAATTCTGTTACTAAGACTTTCCGGAGCATTTTGCATTTCTATCAGTGTGTCCATTGTTTCCTGAAGTTTTCATTGTTTTTTATGTATGCTATCTATTTCCTTGAACATTTCTTCCTTCACTTCTGGTATCATTTTTTGGATTTCCTTACATTGGGCTTTGCCTTTCTCTGGTGTCTCCTCAATTAGCTTAATAACTAACCTCCTGGATTCTTTTTCAGGTAAATGAGGGATTTCTTCTTGGTTTGAGTCCCTTGCTGGTGAGCTAGCGTGATTTTTGCTGGTGTTAACCTTGTTTTGTCATATTACCAGAGTTGGTTTCCTGGTTACTTCTCATTTGGGTAGGCTGTGTCAGTGGAGAGGTTAGGGCTCAGGGTTGCTGTTCAGTTCCTTTTGTCCCACGGGTTGTTTTTGATGTAGTACTCTACCGCATTTCCTATGGATGTGCCTTCCTGGGAGCCGAGTTGTAGTGATTGTTCTCTCTTCTGGATCTATCCACCCAGTAAGCATACCAGGCTCTGGGCCAGTATTGGGTGTTGTGTGCCCAGAGTCCTGTGATGTGAACCATCTTCGGGTCTTTCAGCCATGGGTACCACCAGCACCTGTTCTGGTGGAGGTGGCAGGCAGTGAAATGGACTCTTTGAAGCTTCTTAGCTTTGGTGGTTTAATGCACTATTTTTGTGCTGGTTGGCCTCCTGCCAGGAGGTGGCACTTTCCAAAGGGCATCAACTGTGGTGGTAGGAGGAGGAACAAGCGGTGGGCAGGGCCCTAGAACTCCTAAGATTATATGCCCTTTGTCTTCAGTTACCAGGGTAGGTAGGGAAAGACCATTGGGTGGGGGCAGGGCTAGGCATGTCTGAGTTCAGACTCTCCTTGAGCAGCTCTTGCTGCAGCTGCTGCGGGGATTGGGGTTGAGCTTTCCAGGTCAATGGAGTTATGTTCCTAGGAGGATTATGGCCACCTCTGCTGTGTCATGCAGGTTGTCAACGAAGTGGGGGAAAGCCGGCAGTCACAGGCATCACCCAGCTCCCACACAATCTGAAGGGCCAGTCTCACTTCCACTGTGCTGTTTCCAGGCAGTGAGTGAGCAGGACTGAGAACTTGCCCTAGTCTACCCACCTCCCAGCTGCAAAAGCAAGTACGGTTTTCCTTCTCCTGCCTGTGGAGTCTGCACACTGGATTTACACGCTCCCCCAAGTTCTGGCCAGAAGGCTTCCCCATCAGTTCAAATTGTATCAAACTTCAGCTGGAGATTTCCTTCTACCTGTGGCCTTTTCCCAGAGCCTCTGGCTGTTCTCCAGAAGGACCCCTGCCTGTGAGGCCCAACAAAAACGACCTGAAGGGGGCCCAGTGAGCTTCCAGGGGTTTTCCCGCTGCTTCCTCTACCCTTGTATTTCACTCAGCTCTCTAAATTGACTCAGCTCCAGGTACGGTCAAAATCTTCTCCCGTTATCCAGGCCTTCAGTTTCCCCAGTGGAGGTGTGTTTGGGGGCAGATAATCTCCCTTTCCCACTTCCACAGTTTGGGCCCCTGCAGTATTTAGGGTGTCTCCCAGGTCCTGTAGGAGCAGTCTGCTTCCTTCAGGGGGTCTGTGGGTCCTCTCAGCTTTCCTAATTTATTTTTATAGTCATTCTGGAGCAAAATTTCACAATGCTAGCCTCCACATGCTGCTCTGTCAGAGCTGCAATCTAGTCCTTCCTCTAGTGATAGTCCTTCAATCTAGTTTGCAATGATCCCTCTATTTTTCTTTTTCATTGTCTAATGCAATTGAGCAATACTATGCAATATAACTTTCTATTATACTGGAAATGTTCAACCCTGTATCATATAATATGGTAGCCATTAGCTACATGTGTCTCTTGAGAACTGTAAATATGGCTATGGTAACCGAATAAGTGAATATTAAATTTTATTTAATTTTAATTAAATTTTAAAAGTCACATGTGGCTAATGGCTACTGTATCAGATAGCACAGCCATGGAAAGTAGAAAGTTGACTCTTCCATTTTGTTCTTAGTTCCGTTGCCTTGATTTTTTTCATTAGGTTTACTTCCCAGAATATCCTAAGATTCTCGTTTTCTTTATTGCTCTGAACATCTACTGTTTGTTTTTATGAAAACAGTGAAAGAAGTATAAGACAGATGAAATAAAAGTTCTTCAGCATTTGTAAGAAATATTTGAGAGCTTTCAAGATCTGTTGAGAAAGATAGCCAAGATACCTATTTGAATGAGTTGTGAAAAATTACGTCTTAATTTAATGTCTGATTTAAGAAGTTTAGTGTTTCACACTTTTTTTTTTACTGTAAAAATACATTAGCAGAGGTATACAGAAAAGGGATGAAACTTTTTTGTTTTTGTTTTTCAAATTTCTGAGGACCCAAGTCTGGGTGTCACCAGCATACATGTTAAAGCTTGATTTTGTTGTCATTATTTACTTTTCATTATCCCATTACTTTAATTGGTCATAATCTTCATAAAACCAAAAATAACTCATTTTTTAACATTTTTGATATTAGTTTTCTATTTATCTAAATTTTCATCACCTAGTTCATGTATGGAAACCTGCAATTAAATGTGAATTTCCATTTTTTTAAACTTGACCACTGCACCATACCATTTCCAGAATTGTTTGGCTTGTTTTTTTTCCTAAATGAAATTTTCATTGGCATGTGATTTCAAAGTAGCTTTGCTGCTTATTTCATTATATGCCTGCTGTGGTGTGAAAGATTTTGGATTGTATTGCATGTTTTTAGAATTATTATCTGAATATATTTTAGGATTTTCAAATTTTTATTGGGCAGCTTTTTTGTATGCATTAATGTTTAAAAATGTAAAAGTTAAAATATCTTTAAATGAAGATACTAAAATATTCTGCATGTTTGTTGTATAAGTAGATTTTGGGGCCCAGTACCATATAGCATGCTATAACTCACTTCCAATAAGTCATATTGTGGGCTGATTGCTAAATTTTACCTGAACTGATATGTCAGACATCTTTTAAGATATTCTTTTGAGTGATGACAGTTACATGGTATACCAAATTCAGCCATTCATTTTTGATAGTGGATACATGGTAGTGTGAAAGAATGTAGGTTAAGAAGTTTGTGTTTATGTTAAGGGAGTTATTTTGTGGGCAAGTAAGACTACATACTCTTAAGAACAGATTTACAGCTGGGCGCGGTGGCTCACGCCTGTAATCCCAGCACTTTGGGCGGCTGAGGTGGGTGAATCACAAGGTCAGGGGTTCAGGACCAGCCTTGCCAGATGGTGAAACACCATCTCTACTAAAAATATAAAAATTAGCCAGGCGTGGTGGTGGGCGCCTGTAATCCCAGCTACGCGGGAGGCTGAGGCAGAGAATTGCTTGAACCCAGGAGGCGGAGGTTGCAGTGAGCTGAGATCACACTCCAGGCTGGGCGACAGAGTGAGACTCCGTCTTAAAAAAAAAAAAAAAAAAAAAGAACAGATTTACAAATGGGGTAATATGGTATGCATGCACCTGTGGTAAATGGACAGCCCTGGAGTCCTGTGAACCAGTGAGTAAGGACTGTCATACATTGGTTTCTTGATTTATTAAAATTGGGATAATAATGTAAAAAGTGTGATGTTTAAGGTCATTCATTGTTTTGTATATGTTGTAAAATTATTGGCAGTATTTTTGGGATAACTTTTGGCTTACTGAATTAAGTAATCTTAATGATTCTTTGTTTCAGGTCATAAGAAGATATTAAATGGTTGGTCCCTCTTAAAAATCACTGAATTATAGGTCTATGAATGCATTTTTCACTCTTCTGTAGATTGCACTCGGTTAACTAATGATCTTCCCTACTGAGTTTTTCCAGATAAAACAATACTACAGTGGGAAACCCTCTATTGTAGTGTTTTTAAAAATTCTGTGGTCACGTCACACACTCTTTTGAAAATCTGATAAAAGCTGTGGGGTTTTACCAGAAAATATGCGTGTGTATATAGATGAAAGATTTCTAATAGTCCGTGGATCTTCCTGGCACTTCTTCATAGGCCTTGTGCTAGGGACCCCTGCTCTTTTATGTATCGACTCATTTCCTGTCAGTCAGCAAAGACTGTTCATTTAAATGCCTTTGGATATAGTGTATAAAAGTAACTATAAATGCTAATTATATAATTTTAAAAGATCTTGACCCCATGTAGTATTGTATTATATGTTTTATCTTTATGATTTAATATGGGCTTGATGTGGGTTTTCTATAGAATATTTTCCTTTTTGATTTGATAACTAATAACTTGGGCTTGTCTTTTGTATACGAAGGAAAAATTTTTAAAAACCTTTTCACAATACAAATTTCATGTGGAGCCACTTTGGATGCTGTTTTTGTGAGATATTTGTAGATCTGTCTCTAAGACATGACTCCTTTTTCCTTCATTCTAATCATTTTCCTACAGCTGTAACTAAACAAAGACTTACTAATTACACAGGCTGGAAGCGCAATTCATTGACCCCGAGGACAACTATTTTTCCTTGCCCTGGCTGTGAGCATGATGTGGATCTTGGAGAACGAGGAATCAATGGTCTGTTTCGAAACTTCACTTTGGAAACTATTGTGGAAAGATATCGGCAGGCAGCTAGGGCAGCCACAGCCATTATGTGTGACCTTTGTAAACCACCACCTCAAGAATCCACAAAAAGCTGCATGGACTGTAGTGCAAGTTACTGCAATGAATGCTTCAAAATTCATCATCCTTGGGGTACAATAAAAGCTCAACATGAGTATGTTGGTCCAACTACTAACTTTAGACCCAAGGTAAGTGAAGTTTTTATTAGAGTGTTACTTTAACTTAATGTTGTGAAACTTTTATGTAACTTAATGTTATGAAATAAATTATTGAGTCTAGAACTTGACAGAAAGGAAATAACTTTTAAAGCAGGTATGAGAACTTAAGGCCTAGTTGGCTGGAGTTACTATGGGGCTAAACATCCCCACCAATAGAGGGCAATATTGTGGTTTATTCTGTTATAATAAATGAATGTTTGTAATGATAACTCTGATTAAAGGTTATCTCAGATATACTCTTTTTTTTTTTTTTTTTTTTTTGTTGAGACGGAGTCTCGCTCTGTCGCCCAGGCTGGAGTGCAGTGGCCGGATCTCAGCTCACTGCAAGCTCCACCTCCCGGGTTTACGCCATTCTCCTGCCTCAGCCTCCCGAGGAGCTAGGACTACAGGCGCCCGCCACCTCGCCCGGCTGGTTTTTTGTATTTTTTTTTTTTTAGTAGAGACGGGATTTCACTGTATTAGCCAGGATGGTCTCGATCTCCTGACCTCGTGATCCTCCCGTCTCGGCCTCCCAAAGTGCTGGGATTACAGGCGTGAGCCACCACGCCCGGCCAGATATATTCTTTAAGATTGAAATGGTTAAAGTTAAAAAGCTTTTTTGTGCTTTAGTGTGATAAATCCATAATTGCTTAAAAGGTTTGACTGCGAAACATATTTTTGTTTTTAGTTAGCTAGAATTGTACAATGAATAAAAGTAATTACAGCCTATTATTTTGTAGCTTGTAGCTTGTGATATAATGGTTATATGTTATCTAAGGTAGAATTTGCATTCCTTAAACGTTCTGAGTAATTTCTTTAATATTGCTCAAAAGAAGTTTATGTATTGTTTGCCCTGCTGTGTGCCTGGAAATAAACTGATCTTTTAATATCTTCACTTCTTTCTGATTTATATCGATTTTTAAAACCTGTGGTTGCGTTTTTCCAAGTTCTTATTCCTTATAACGTAGTAACCTGTGTATGGAAATCTATTTGCATTCTAAAGTGTAAAAAATGTATAATAAAAAATGGGAAAAACTCAAAAGTTTTTTTGAAACTATGAGCTATTTCTTAAATAGTGAAGGATTGGTAGATTAAGGCAAAAACAATCTGTGCTGTCACATTTTGAATGACCTTTCTCAAACTGTGTCAATCTGACAGTAGATTCATCAGATAGCTTTTAATCCTCTGTTATGTTCCTCCTTTTAAATGCTCAAGGCCATCAATTTTTAAAAATGTGTAACTTCAACCTGATGTTTTAATGTTTCTTTTAAATGATTAAATTGATTTCTACCGTGAAATAACCTTTGATTAAATGACTTTTATTAAGCTTGGGTCTTTGTGAATTAAAGATGTAAGGAAATTTTAAGTATAACCTTACAGTTCCTATTTACAAATATAATAAAAGATTGATAAGACCAAAAGAAATACAGATAGGTTATACTGAGAAACATTTCATTTGTCAAGTAGTTAGTGCTACTCAATATAGTAAAATTCTAAAATGGTGTCCAAAATTGTGTTCCTTATTGCTATGGAATATTTGCCTATAACGTTGAATTCTTTTGATCATTTCTTGCAGATAAACAAACTTTGTATTTTATTTTAAATGTAATGGCTTTGGGGATGTGGAAGTTTGGACATGCTGAAAAACTTGAAACATTTTCCAATTGTTTTTCTCCTGAGGCTATATATTGGTATTAGGACTTTCTATATTGTACTTTTTGTTTGTTCCTTTTAAATGTAAGTGACAAAATTAGCTGGGCATGGTGGCACATGCCTGTAATCCCAGCTACTTGGGAGGCTGAGGCAGAAAAATTGCTTGAACCCAGGAGGTGAAGGTTGCAGTGAGCAGAGGTTGCAGTGAGCCAAGATTGCACCATTGCACTACAGCCTGGGCGACAGAGCGAGACTCCGTCTCATAAATAAATAAATAAATAAATAAATAAATAAATATCTATAAGTTATCAGACAAGTTACAGTTGCTTAAAATGTAATCTATTGGACTCTTTAACAACTTTTGATTTTATTAACATACTAAAAGGAATTTCCCCTTTCTTTCAAATGAAAACAGTTATTTTACATAAAATTTCATATGTTATTTATCACATAGCTTTTAGTCCTCTACGATAGTAGTTTACAGAGTAAAAAGGTAGACAAATCAGAAAAACAGTTCCAAATTTGGTCAGTGCATTTGTAATTAATTTGTAAAAGGAAACACATCTAGAAGCTTATAAAGTTTTCTGAGACTCTTTTAGTAACAGATTTCTGTTACTGAGGCCATGAGTCTCATAAATTGTTATGGTACTTCATTAAAAAGATTGACTATGATCGTTAAGAATTGCCTCGTCAGTGTGGTCAGATGGCCTTTCTAACTTGGCTAAGTGTTCATTCCATTTGAATCTGATAGGAATGAAACTCTAACCTAACAAGTTTTGGAGAAATAATATTTACGTATTATGAAGAGATTGGGCACGTTCAGAGGGGTATGGCTGTAAACAACATCTACACATTAATCATTTGAACCCTCAAATTGAAAAATAGTAATTCCGATATAGAGAATTTTCATGCGATGTATCAACCATTTTTCTTTTTACATTCATATTCACTTAAATGGCTTTGTTCAGTGATTTTGTAAAGCAAATCTTTGTATTTTGGTAGTTTGTCAGGTTACTTGAAACCTAGATCCTTAATCACACTTTTATTCTTTACGCAATAGATTTTAATGTGCCCAGAACATGAAACAGAGAGAATAAACATGTACTGTGAATTGTGTCGGAGGCCAGTTTGCCATCTATGTAAGTTGGGTGGTAGTCATGCCAACCACCGCGTAACCACCATGAGCAGTGCCTACAAAACCTTAAAGGTAGGACTTCTTTTTGGAGCAGAATTTTGATTCTTCGTAACTTTATGCCTTTAACTTTTAATTTATAAAATCATGGTGTGTTATATGGCTTTTTGTGTACTAAACTGAGTTAAAGTGTTACTTAATGATCTACTAATATTAGGTTGTTAGTATTTCTGATCAACAGTTATTTGTGGTGCTGATAAGGCCTGGCATATATTGTCACCTACATTGCATTAGCTCTGAAGTCTGAGGGTAGAGAGAAGGATGAAGGACACCTCATCATGATACCCAGATGAGCCCAATGTCTATAATAATGAATGTATACATAGGATTGACATACTTTAAGGGGTTGTGGCTGCTTTAAGACACTTGATTCTTATTTCTTACCTGTAGAATTAGTATTTTGTTCATTCTGATGGCACCTTTACAATTTAAAACTGAATTACTTCGTTTCTGTTAGCTTTATTGATGATGTTTAAAACTTTCAAATTTGATAATCAACAGCAAAGCAGGCAGTGGCGGAAAACTTTTGGTTTTCTTCTTTTTCCCTTTAAACAATATTTTTAAAAGAAATCATCTGTATACCTGCTACCCATTTTGTTTCCTTCCTCTCTTTAACAATACGTGTATGCATTTTTTGCCTCTATCTAATTGCATATATGCAAACTGTTTTGTTTTGCATTTTATATTTATGTTGTGCTCTATCTTCTCTGCGCATATGGAATACAGGTATAATTGTATAATTGTTCTTGCCTACTAATTCTCTCCTCTGTTTCACTACTAGGTCAGTTTTGATTGATTTTTTTTTTAATTAGAGTTTATATTTCTCTGCTACCTTGCATGCCTGCTAATTTTTGATTGGCTGCCAGTTATTGGATATTTTTGTATTCCTGCAAATGCTGTTTTCTTTGAGTATGTGATTAAGTTACTTGGAAACGTTTGGATCTTACTTTGTGAGGCAGGACAGAACAGCTTTTGGTTCTAAGGGCTAATGTTACCTGACTATAGAAGTAAAAGCCTTTGATTACTTTTTTCAATGCCCTGTGAATTTTGAGGTTTTTTTTTTTTTTTTTTTTTTTTTTTAATCTGACTAGTGGGGAATAGACACTCTTCCCAGCCTTGTGTAAGCTCCTGGCATTGTTTCCTCAGGGCCTGTAGGGTGATTCTTTGCCTGGGCTTGGGCAGTTTCCTCACACACAAGAGTTGATGAGGACTGCTGAATATATAAGGGGGACTGTTTGTGTCTCTGGAGTTCTTTCTCTTTACAACAGTCTCTTCTTAGGTACGTGCTTTGCAACGTATGGCCTCCTTGGACTCAGCTGCATCTCCTCAGGGTTCTTGGTTTGCCCTCAGGAGACTCTGATATACACTGGTGTTTGAGAACGACCCATCCAGAGGAAAGCTTCTGTGCAGTTTTGAATTCCCTGAGAAATTAGCCTCTGATTAGTGCCTAAAGAACTGGGGTCCTGATTTATCTAAAGGAGTTAGTGGTAGCCTTGTCTTTTTACATTTTAATCTTCAGTGCCTATTTTCTGTGTGGTGCATATACTTTTTGGAGACAAAACTGATCTAGTCTTTTAAAACAAACTGGCTATGTTTGTGGGGACTGTTATGACTGGAGCTGTCTCAGATAAAAGCTATTCTCAGATAAACATGTAGTTGGCCAGATACTTTGAGCATTAAAACTCAGAGAGTGGTGCTTTTAGATCATGCATCTGAATTCTGCCCTGTATTCTTCTCTGGTCCTTACCTCTTTGAGTCAATTAATTTATCTTTTCCTATCTTGTAGTTCTAATGTAAGCTGCTATCATAGAACTAAGCCTCACTTAAATTTAAATGGACAAATTTGTCTCATTGCTGCCGTAGTTAAAAAAGGGTACCACCACTTGCACCTAGTACTTCTGATCTCCACATGGGCCTGTTAGGGATGGTATTGTCAGAACTGCCATTTGACTTTCAGCTTGGTGGTAAGAAGTGCCTCAGCCTGCGGAACAGTGTTTCGTGTTTAATAGTGCCCCCTTCTTGAGCACCCTTTTCCTTTCAAGTCATTGGTGGTAACTGAGCCTGACTGAAATGCTCAGATCGGCCTGTAAGGTCTACAGCTTGAAAGTCATTTTGTGGATGTTCTTGTTCTTATTTAGACTCTGAATACATTTTTCTGTTACAACTTTTTACCCCATGGTGTTTCGGGGCTTTTGTGTTTTGTTTTTTGTGTATTTCCGTGTAGGTTTTCTGGGCAAGACCAGAAATGTCACCAAAACCTATGACGGTATTTCTATGGGAAAGAAACTATACTTACTTCAAAATGTCTGCCTTACAGGCAGACTATTCAGTGAGCTCTGGAAATTGCCTGTTTTTATAAAACTATTTTCATTATTGTGTAATTATTTAATAGGCTGGGATGGACTGTGAATATTATTTTGGAAGGCTCTTTGTTGCTATTCCTATTATGTATAGGTGTGTGTGTGTGTGTGTGTGCACGTGGGTGTTTGTGAGAGTAAATTGTAAAATCTGAAGACAAAACTATTTGAACTGCTGCTCTTCCATTTACTTAGAAGCCTTAGGAGCAGGAGCTCTAGGAATGACAGTGAAACAATAAAAATGTATTATTTTTTATTCAGAAGTTTTGACTATTATTACCTTGTTCTTTTTTTCCAACTGATTCTAATATTTCATACATCCTTTGGCCCTCTGTGCCTAAGGCCATTAACTGTTTAGGTTCATAATGATAATTGCCATAGTTGATTTTATTATCTGTTTATCAGAGGCTGTAGAAGAGGATGAGTCCTGTGTAATTAAAAAAAAAAAACACAAAAAACTCTGCACGGTCTTTGTTAAACTCCCGTTTTGTCCATTTGTGTTATGAATGTGTTTCAACAGGAAAAACTTTCAAAGGATATTGATTACCTTATTGGTAAGGAAAGCCAGGTGAAGAGTCAAATATCTGAACTAAACTTGTTAATGACAGAAACAGAGGTAAGTGGTAAACTATCTTGCATATTTTAAATTATTGTTATTTTATCTAGACATTCACTCATTTGTTCATAAAATCCTGAGAGTATTATGTGAGCTGGGAATACAAAGTTGTGTTAGATTTCGCCCCTGCTTTTCTGGGGCTGTGGAAACAAGTATAAAAAATGAATTACAATGTTGTGCGGTCACTTCTGTGATAGAGCTAGTGATTAAATGACACTGGAACACAGAGGGAAAAATGACTATTTGTGTGGCAACTAACAAGATCTCAAAAGTATGTAATAGTAATATAAGGGAAATGATAGGTTTTACTTATTTTTATTATATTTTTTAAAATTAATAGATCACTTTTGGAAAATGTGCTGTATGCAGATTAGACCAGGTTTATTTTAAATTTCAGGTATTCCTGAGTGTATACCCTATGTATGTTCTCCAAAAGACATATATCAGAATGTTGGTGGCTGCCTTGTTTGTAATTATCACAAAGTGGGATCTACCCGCATGCCCATTAACAGAATAAAAACAGCAATAAGAATGAATGATGTGCGGCTGCACACAGCAGTGGGGATTAATCTTGCAATAATGTTGAAAGGAAGGTGCCAGATACAAAGGAATACGTACGATGTGATTACATTTATAAAAAGTACCAAAAAAGGTGAAACTAGATGATGATGTTAGAGTTGAGGGGTGGGTTAGTGTCCGGAAAGGTTATATGGAGGCTTCTGGGATACTGGTCATGTTCTTTAGTCTGGATTTTCTGTTGGATGCTGGTTATATTGAGTGTGTGGGTAAAGACTCATTAGTCTTTATACTTACATGTACATCTTTCCATTTGTGTATTATATTTTAATAAAAAATTGGAAAAGATAACAGCATTTTAAAAATATAGTAAAAGGGGATTGGGTTGGGTTATTTTAAAAGTCCAGATATTCTTCATTGACTTTGTTGTACACTTGTGTTTCTTCTCCATTTGAAACAAAGTTGAGCCATTACTCCTGATTTTTAGTAATTAAATATAAAAATATCCCAGCTAGTATGACTCTGTTACTTGAAGAAATTTTTTTCCAATATGGGGTGAAATTATTGAGAAATCATGTAAATTAACACCCTTACCAGTAGTGCTTTTGTTTTTAATATTATTTTCCTGATCTTTACTGATTGCATTCACCACCCTGTCAGTCGTTTTTCCATGCAGTTTGGGGTTTTCTTTTTCATATTTTTGTTGGATTAAATGACAGACTGTCTCAACACAAAGCAGATGATCACCTCAGTAGTTTGCTTCAAGGGTTGCATCTTTGATCATTTTATTAATAGCCTTGTTTGTTGGTCCTCTCGGTCCTGCTGCCCTTCACTTCTGAAATAAAGACCGAGAGTCTGTTTTGGGATTTGTCATCAACAGGTTAAAAATTGCAGAACTTAGGTGTCAAGTATTCTTGTAGACACAGATTCCTTGGGATCGTGGGGACATTATTGAGTTGTTTTGTATCATTTGCCTAAGCTGTATCTGCAGGCTTATCAATAAGAATTTTTTTTATGGTAGATAACTTGCCTCCATTCTTGACCTTTACTCAGTGATGGTGGTGATACTGTCTTTTTATCTGTAATTATACTTACCTGGAAAAAAATCTCTATAATGATATTTCTGAGTTTAATGTTGTGATTTGTCAGTGAAATACTATCAACATATCACTCCCTTCTGCTCCTTCTCTTTTAAAAATATGTGGTTTTCAGGGTTAGGAAACAGGAGATCTGGAAAAAATTTCCTTTCATTATATTGGTGTTGGCTGGAAGCCATTGGAAAATGCACAGCACACTTCTGCCATATATTGTCAGCTTTTAAGAATGTTCTTGGCCGGGCGCAGTGGCTCACGCCTATAATCCCAGCACTTTGGGAAGCCGAGGCAGGTGGATCACGAGGTCAGGAGTTTGAGACCAGCCTGGCCACAGGTTTCACATGGCGAAACCCTGTCTCTACTAAAGATACAAGAAAATTAGCCAGGCATGGTGGCGCACGCCTCTAATCACAGTTACTCGGGAGGCTGAGGCAGGAGAATTGCTTGAACCCGGGGGGCGGAGGTTGCAGTGAGCCAAGATCACACCATTGCACTCGGGCCTGGGTGACAGGGCGAGACTCCGTCTCAAAGAAACAAAAAAAAAGCCGGGTGTGGGCTCACGCCTGTAATCGCAGCACTTTGGGAGACTGAGGCAAGCAGATCATGAGGTCAGGAGATCCAGACCATCTTGGCTAACACGGTGAAACCTCGTCTCTACTAAAAATACAAAAAATAATTAAACCGGCATGGTGGCAGGCGCCTGCGGTCCCAACTACTCAGGAGGCTGAGGCAGGAGAATGGTGTGAACCCAGGAGGCGGAGCTTGCAGTGAGCCGAGATTGCGCCACCGCACTACAGCCTGGGCAACACAGCAAGACTCCGTCTCAAAAAAAAAAAAAAGTGTTCTCAAAGACGTTTCTGTTGGCTGCTGTGAGTCTGTTTTAATAACTGCTTAGCAGTGCTTTACCAGTCTTCTCAAATCATGAGCTCTGATTTTATAGGAATTCAGAATGTTTAACCAATACTAGGATCATTTTCTGACAGTTTGTATGAATGTTTATTTACAGTATGTGACATTGTGGTATGTACTTTATGTAAATAACCTTTTAAAATCTCTTCACAAAAACCTAAATGGTTTTTCTTATCCCCTATTTTCAGAAGAGAAAAACAGAAAGAGAAGTGAAATGATTAGCATATGACACAGCTAAGTCAGGATTTAATTATAATTAAATTATATTAATGTGAAGAGGATACTTTTATTTTTATATCTTAGTAAAGAATGTCATATTTTAGAGTTTGGTGGCTAAAACCTTTTTTAGGCTGGGTGCGGTGGCTCACGCCTGTAATCTCAACACTTTGGGAGGCCAAGGAGGGTTGATCACAAATGAGGTCAGGAGATCAAGACCATCCTGGCTAACACCGCAAAGCCCCGTCTCTACTAAAAATATGAAAATAAATTAGCCGGGCATGGTGATACGTGCCTGTAGTCCCAGCTACTTGGGAGGCTGAGGCGGGAGAATCACTTGAACCCAGGAGGCAGAGGTTGCAGTGAGCCGAGATCGCGCCACTGCACTCCAGCTTGGGTGACAGAGAGAGACTCCATCTCAAAAAAACAAAAACCAGAACAACTTTTTAAAAAGTTGGAGTAGCGTAGAAAGAGTTAAAACATTTCTGAATTTGAAATGAATTCAAAGCTCTGGACTTGTGTTTTCCTGTTTTTGGTTAAATCAGTTCATTTCTCCTTCAAATTCCTTTATATACCACTGAAAGATTGTTCTCTTATTTAATTGACTAAATTGTCTATACTGGACTTTGGAGATGAAAAGCTTAAGGAAGTACAATATTATAAAATTACAAAGTAAATCTGAATAAAAGTTGTCATTTGTTCTTTGCTGAATGTATTTGATGCCAAAATATTGTTCTGAAAATTTCAGTCAGATAAAACTTTTTTTCTTTATAATATCTGGGTTGGTTTTCTTGAATTTTGATAATGTTGTCATCACGTAGATGAAATATAATTATGTAGAACTTTGTGGAAAGCCATTTGGGTTTAGCAGAAGAGGCAATGCTTTATCTTAGTGTAATGGAGATATTGTTTTTTCATAGTGTAATGGAGAGAGGGCTAAAGAAGAAGCAATTACACATTTTGAAAAGCTCTTTGAAATTCTGGAAGAGAGAAAATCATCTGTTTTGAAAGCAATTGACTCCTCCAAGAAACTAAGATTAGACAAATTTCAGACTCAAATGGAGGAGTACCAGGGACTTCTAGAGAACAATGGACTTGTGGGATATGCTCAAGAAGTGCTAAAGGAGACGGATCAGTCCTGCTTTGTACAAACAGCAAAGCAGCTCCACCTCAGGTATTCTCTTTTACTTCTAACTTCAGAACCTCTTGAGCAGTTTTATTAAATGCTGCTGTGTGTTCTCACTGTAGCTCTGAGTGGTCCATAATGCTGTGTTAATGTGAGGTACATCTTGCCTCATTCTTAACTTTAATTTTGAATGAAGTGTGAGTTTTATTTTGTTAATCATGTTGCAGATATTTAGTTTGATTTGCCTTCTTGAAGAATCATTTTTTGTATAAAATATCTGTCTGCAGAATACAGAAAGCTACAGAATCTTTGAAGAGCTTTAGACCTGCAGCTCAGACTTCTTTTGAAGACTATGTTGTTAATACGTCTAAACAAACAGAACTTCTTGGAGAATTATCTTTTTTCTCTAGTGGTAAGTCTTAATGAAGGCGAAAACCTCATTCTTTTTGTCTGAATTTATATTGTGTGGAAGAAAACACAAGTTCTCTTAAATTTAACATTATAAAACAGTATATCACTTGCCCAGGACTGTCGTAGCATCCTGAAATCATATCCTATTTATGTTTTTGTAACTGTATTTTTATGCACAAAAACTATGTTTCATTAGTTTGTGTGTTTTTAAACATTGCATAAATAACATGTTGTATGTATTCTTTTTGTAAATTCTTTTTTAGAAAATTAACGTAAATATTTGTTAATATGTGAAATTTTGGTTTAAAGTGATATTTTAACTGTTTACAGTATTTCATAAGTAAATAAATCATTTTCCTACTAAGATACTTTTTTCTATTTTTTTCCTCTTTTATAAAGCAATGCTATATTGCACATCCTTGTCAGAATTTTGGGGGCAAGTGTATGTGAGTTTCTCGGACAGAAGCCTAGAGATGGAATCTGCAGGCTGTTTACATTGCTGTATTAGTTTGCTGGGGCTACAGTGACAAAAGTACCATAGATTGAGTGGCTCAAACAAGTTAATTTTCTTACATTTCTAGAGACTAGAAGTAGGAGATCAGGGTGTTGGCAGGGTTGGTTTCTTCTGAACTGCTCCTCTTGGTTGATACATGGCTGTCTTCTCCCTGTGTCTTCACATGGTCCTTCGTTTGTGTGTGTGTGTGTGATCTAATCTTCTCTTTTTATAAGGACACTGGTCATATTGGAGTAGGGCCCATTCTAATGACCTGATTTTAATTTGATTTCCTCTTTAAAGACCCTATTTTAAAATACAGTCACATTCTGAGGTACATACTGGGGTTTAGGACTTCAGCTTGTGACTTTCCAGGGGCGGGGGTGGGGCCTGGGGGCCTGGGGAAGGATGCAGTTCAGCCCGTAACACTTGCTTATGTTTCTGTTTTGCTACTCCCTAGCAGGCAGGTCTTCCTTGCCTGTTTTTCTTCTGCTTACCTCATTCCTCTCCCTAGGATTTCTCTTCTAGTAATGGTGAACAATTACAGTCCTTAGAAAGATATGCTTATAGTCTAATTACTTTATAGGTACAGATTTGTAGATTTGTGTGTTAATAAAGGACATTTGTCTTGTTAAAAGTTTAAAACTCTGAAGGATTACTGTGACCTCTTTTTCAAATCTGTGCCTGAATCTGGTATTTATTATGATTACCTTATTTTTTCAAAGATACTTGTCATCACTTAAAATGCTGATTGTATTTCATACACTATACTGTGTTTCCAAAATGTATACTTGAATAGTATATATACAAATATATTTTTGCTTACCTGTGAGTCCTAAGTCCTCCCTCCCTGTGGATCCCAAAGTGGTTGCTGGAAAGGTGAGGTTGAGGGTGGGTGATCCTGGGTTATGCCATTGTCTAGCAAGGAAACAGATGGATGAGAATGGGATAGTAGTCACCTAGCTTCTGGCTGATGGATCTTCCCCTCACTTTTTGCTACATGCTTTTTTTGTTTTTTTTGAAAGCTTTCAAAAAAACAAAGAAAAAGGGTATGGGGTAGGGGGCATACTATTTGTGTTATTCTGTAACTTTTTTTTAATTTTAAAATGTATTTTGGGTAACTTTCCAGAACTCATATGGCTGCATAACGTGCAGTTGTGTAACGGCAGCATATGCAGACATGCTTATACATCGGGGAGTAAGGAGAGGAGAGAGACTGCTGCTGCCTACTCATGTCCTCCTCTGTGATTTGACATACGTGTGTGTGTAGCTTTTATAGCATACTGTTCTTAGCATATGATTCCAGCAGTTAAGCTTAGGAATTGGCTCTATAGAAAGGACTATGCATATGAACAAAGATTTAGCTTTTAATCATTTTATTTTTAGTGAAAAACCGGAAACCTGTTTCCAAAACTGAACAGTTAAATGTTGATATATCCATGTAGTAGTATCCAGTTGAGGGGAAAATACCGGCAGGATCTATACAAAAGGGTTAGAGTAAAATCTTTTAATGTGTATCTTTTAGTTTCTGATTTCCTTACAAAAATATGTATCACGATTCTATTCAGAAAAATTAATTTGCTTTGCAACTCTACAGAATAAAATATGAAAAGAAACGATATTCATTGAGAGGCCGGGCACCGGTGGCTTACGCCTGTAATCCTAGTACTTGGGAGGCCAAGGTGGGCAGATCACAGGGTCAGGAGATCGAGACCATCCTGGCTAATGTGGTGAAACCCCGTCTGTACTAAAAAACTCAAAAAATTAGAGTGGCGTGGTGGCACGTACCTATAATCCGAGCTACTTGGGAGACTGAGGCAGGAGAATCACTTGAACCTGGCAGGCGGAGGCTGGAGTGAGCTGAGATCACGCCACTGCACTCCAGCCTGAAAAACAGAGCAAGACTCTGTCTCAAAAAAAAAAAAAAAAAAAAATTCATTGAGAATTTGATATTCTTACCAGACTTAGATTTCAAAATATTAAAATAATAGTTTGTTTAGGGAAGGACTTAGGTAAAAAAAAAATTCAAGTCATGGGCTGTTATTCAGTAGGTAGAAGGCGTGTGGTTAAAAAAAATTTACTTGTGGCTTTGAGTCAGTTTTTTTTAATTACTATTATTTCTTCTTTCAGTTACAAATATAGATATACCTTTTAAATATAAAATATATTTAAAAATTTAATATATTTAATTTTGTGCTTTCTTATAGTATTATAAATTTAGAAAATTATTGGACAGTATAGAAATCAGTAAATAGCCAGGCGCGGTGGCTGACGCCTGTAATCCCAGCACTTTGGGAGGCTGAGGTGGGCCGATCACGAGGTCAAGAGATCGAGACCATCCTGGCTAACACGGTGAAACCCCGTCTCTACTAAAAATACAAAAAATTAGCTGGGTGTTGTGGCAGAAGCCTGTAGTCCCAGCTACTCGGGAGGCTGAGGCAGGAGAATGGCATGAACCTGGGAGCTGGAGCTTGCCGTGAACCGAGATCGTGCCACTGCATTTCTGCCTGGGAGATAGTGAGACTCCGTCTGGAAGAAAAAAAAAAAAAAAAAAAAATCAGTAAATATTGTTTATATGTTATTTTTTGAGGAAAAACACTGGTTTTCAAATGTCAGTATTTTAATGTTGTTTTCTCTTTCATAATTCTTTCAGGCATAGATGTGCCAGAGATCAATGAGGAACAGAGCAAAGTTTATAACAATGCCTTGATAAATTGGCACCATCCAGAAAAGGATAAAGCTGATAGCTATGTTCTTGAATATCGGAAAATCAGTAGAGAAGATGAAATGTCATGGAATGAGATAGAAGTGTGTGGAACAAGTAAAATAATTCAAGACTTGGAAAACAGTAGTACCTATGCTTTCAGAGTAAGAGCTTACAAGGGTTCAATCTGTAGTCCTTGTAGCAGAGAATTCATTCTTCATACTCCTCCAGCTCCAGGTATGGTGAATATCAGGAATAAAAAAAGCATAGAGTTGCACGAGACCTTGATGAAATAAACTAGTCAGTATCTCCATGTAGACCTGCATTGAAACCAGCTCTTGTTTTTAAAAGACTCCAGAAAAGTAGCTTCTGTCCCAACTGGAATTTAGAAATGAACTGAGTACTCGAATTTTACCTTGTAGGCTGAGAACAGGATTAGGTTTTAACTGATATCAGACAGAGAAAAACATGGAAGGAAGAAATTCGGGTGAGCAGAGCTATTAAGTTGGGATTAAAATAGCATAAATGGTACTTTACAAGTTTTAAATACATAATTCTGTATTTTTGGTTAGTTTATGGAAATCTCTAAAGCACAAGATCTAGGTTGGTATTTTCAAAATTTATTGGTGTAATATCCTAAAATATAATTTTGATTTAACCTAATTCTGATTTGTCTGGATTTTTTATCTAACTTGGCAGTTCTCAGCTAATAGGGATGGAAGCCATATATTAGAACCACATGAATAACTTTTCCTCCCGCGCTAAAAGCTCCTCATGCCCAGTCATCGCCCCCTCCCTTCCCAAGTTAAAAACCACTGATACTACATATAGAGCGCCTGAAGATTTTTATAGAATGAGAATGACTTTAAAGGTTCATTGATGTTCCCTATGATGTCTCCATGAACAAGGGATATTTAGAACCAAAGTTGTGCTCAGCCCGGTTAGCAGCAACACATTTTCCCCCTTCAGTCACTGCCTCACAGATGCCTTTCGTGGGATTTTAGGCCCACTGCTCCCTGCCTGTTTTTAGTGTCTTATGTACCCATATTTTCTGCACTCTCTCCTCTTTCTTCCTTTTTTCTTCAAAATAGAAAAGCACAATTTGTTTTTCATGCACATTGTGGCTTTTAAAAAATTGGAATGCAAACATGTAAGATTGGCTAAAATTTCTTAAATTTTAATAAAATCCAATAGAGAGTTTTGGGATGAATTTGCAAGTATTAAGTATTTTATGGTTTATGCTATTTCTGCTTCCTTTTCTAGTCTTTCTGCGTGAAATGGTAGAAAACCCTGGACATAATCGCTGTTTTCAGTCACATAGTGGAGGGGGAGGGAGGAGAGGAGTGTTAAGGGTTGTCTTCCTTTTTATGAGAGAAGATACATGACTAGGGTGACCCTTTAAATTTATCTTGCAAACTGGGAGACTTTTGAGATTGAGAGCAAAGCACAAATAATCATGCCAGGAAAATAGGCATTAGCAGATTAGCAGGAAGAATGGTCGGCTCACATGTTGGTAATGGTTGTCCTTTGCTAGCAGCCTTTTTTTTTTTTTTGGAGGTGGAGTCTGGCGGTTCTGTCACCCAAGCTAGGGTGCAGTGGCACCATCTCAGCTCACTAACTCACTGCAACCTCTGTCTCCTGGGTTCAAGCAATTCTTCTGCCTCAGCCTCCTGAGTAGTAGCTGGGGTTACAGACGCAGGCCAGCATGCCTGGCTAATTTTTGTATTTTAATAAAGCCAGGTTTCACCATGTTGGCCAGGCTGGTCTCAAAACTCCTAACCTCAAGTGATCCGCCCACCCTGACCTCCCAAAGTGCTGGCATTATAGGCGTGAGCCACCATGCCCAGCTGCTAGCAGCCTGTTTAAAAAAAATACATATAGAGAGAGAGATGGGGTCTCACTGTGTTGTCTATGCTGGCCTCAAACTCCTGAACTCAAGCAATCCTCCTGCCTCCCATGTAGCTAGGACTAAAGGTGTGCACAGCAATGCCTGGAGGTCATTTTTTTAAATTGGGAAGTAATAAAGAAAAATGCATTATCTTAACAGTTTTTAAGTATACAGCTCATTGGCATTAAGTACATTTACAGTATTGTTCAACTATCACCACTTGTATCTCCTTAACTTTTATTATTCTAAACTGAAACCCTGTACCCATTAAACAGTTACTCCTGTTTCCCCTCTCCCCAGAGGCTGGTAACTTCGATTCTAATTTCTGTCTCTCTGAATGTGCCTATTCTAGGTATCTCATATAACTGGAATAATGCAATATTTGTCCTTTTACATCTGGCTTATTTATCCATGTTGTAGCATGTATCCAAATTCATCCATGTTGTAGCACGCATCCAAATTTATCCATACATGTTGTAGGATGTATCCAAATGTATGTATCCAAATTTATCCATGTTGTAGCATGTATCCCAATCTTTCCTTTTTAAGGCTGAATAATATTCCATTGTTTGTATATACCACATTTTCTTTGTTCATCTGTTGATGGACTTTGGTTGTTTCCCCATTGGCTAGCAGCCAATGTTATGCTTAATATATTTGAATCAATATAGACTTATGGAAGTAGTATCATCATTCTGTAGATGAAGAAATTAAAGTGTGGATCAAACTCTAGTTAAATGCTTGAGCAGGATTCACACCCAGGTCTCTCTCAACCCAAAAGCTGTGTTTTTGTTTTTATTTTTGTTTTTTTTTTTTTACACTGTCCCATGTTTCTTATGTCTGCCATGCTGGTTGATACAGAAAAGCTTTATTAAAATAGCTAAAGTGTCCCAAGTTGACAAAACTTACAATAAGAAAATATAGAGCTATTTATGAAAATATACAACTCTTTAGTATTTTTTATCTTTAATAAATATAAACGAACAAATTCAGTAAGTGTGAAATACCTGATAGATTTGCAATCTGTATTCCACAGAGCTGTTTTTATAAATTTTCACATGTATTTAAAATATTTTCATCTGCTTTTTGAGATTTCTGAAGATTTTTAGGTAGAGAATATAATGGGTAGGATATATTGCGAAGTTGGGTTTGGTTTGTCATAGTTGTCTGGTGTAGTGTGACACCTCCTTCCTGCTTGCTGTCTCTCTTCAGTAATTTCTGTAAGAAAACCTATCGGATTTACCAACTAGAGCAATGATGATTTTTAGCCTCATATTAATTTTAAGCTCTATTTAGTTTTCAGCTTTCTCTTTGATGAAAAATGTGGCTATAATAATGAACACCTCCTGCTGAACTTGAAGAGAGACCGTGTAGAGAGTAGAGCTGGATTTAATCTTCTGCTTGCTGCAGAACGCATCCAAGTGGGTTATTACACAAGCTTAGACTACATCATCGGAGATACTGGCATTACAAAAGGAAAACACTTCTGGGCCTTCCGTGTGGAACCGTATTCATACCTGGTAAAAGTGGGAGTTGCTTCTAGTGATAAACTACAAGAATGGCTCCGTTCTCCCCGGGATGCAGTTAGTCCAAGGTAGGTTTTTGTATTGATCTAGAACTTGATAATTTTTGAAAGTAAGCCTGAAAATAGATTTGACTTTATTACATTTGGAGTATACATTTCTTATTTCTTAGATTCTAGTATTTTGGCTGTGACTTGATTGAGAAAAGGAGCCGGGTGTTCTTGTAATCACACATTGAGTAAGGAGAGTTAGCAGTTACATTTTAATATCATGAAGAAATCTGTTTTGGATATCTCTTGATTATGATATAGCTTCACAGTTTTAAATTTTGAAAGTCTTTTGCATTTTACCCAAATTATGTGATAAAAATTACCCAGGTGTGTAATACAATGCCTCTAATTGTCATACTTCACAATTAAGTTGTTCTTTTCTTATGGGACACAGTTTCTTTAAACTTTCCCTTAAGTCCTTTTCAAAACTGGGTCATGGTAGACATATTTCCACAGCAAAGACTTCCAGTTTCTTAAGAGGTTGACTAATGAAGATTGTGCAGTTTAGTTCTTTTAGACGGAGTAAGGTCAACTAGCTTTGAAAAATAATTTTTGACCACTCATGTGAACAGTGTCCCAGCTTAACAGTCTGAATGATAGGAAAAGCTTTTTGCAGAAAGGTGAAAAATTTATATAATGCTGAAAATTGTAACAGTAAAACATAGTGGCATGTCCACTTGCTAGAAAATTCGTATTAATGTTTAAAAAGTTCATAACATGAGAAAGAAGTGGAGAAACCTAATAAACATTGTTGATGCAGTATTATCCAAAATATATAAAAAGCAACATAGGCATATTGAAAAAAATGGGGAACATGTTTCAAAATATTCTGTAAGTTTTTATTGTTTTATGATAAAGGCGAAAAAGCTTCATAATCTTTGTTTGCCTCATACATTCATGTTGAAATTCCAACCAGGAAATAGAGTTCTTGGGACAAGAATGAAACATGCTTTTTTCTCTTGCATTATTTTACAGTGCTCGTATATTTCACTTAGCCTGGTAATTCCTTGGTTTAGGGCATACATCTTATCTTTGTATTTTCTTTTTTTTCTTTTATTTATTTATTTTTTCTTTTGAGACGGAGTTTTGCTCTTGTTGCCCAGGCTGGAGTGCAATGGCGCGATCTTAGCTCACCGCAACCTCCGCCTCTTGGGTTCAAGTGATTCTCCTGCCTCAGCCTCCCAAATAGCTGGGATTATAGGCATGCACCACAACACCCAGCTAATTTTTTGTATTTTTAGTAGAGACGGGATTTCTCCCTGTTGGTCAGGCTAGTCTTGAACTCCCAACCTTAGGTGATCCACCTGCCTCGGCCTCCCAAAGTTCTGGGATTACAGGAGTGAGCCACGGCGCCCAGCCTGTATTTTCTTATACAGTTTTGTGTTAGCTTAGCAACAGGAATATGTTCTGAGAAATATATTGCAAGGCAATTTCGTTGTTGCGAGAACATCATAGAGTGTTCTTACGCAGACTTAGATGGAATAGTCTGCTACACACTTAGGCTATGTGGAACAGTCTTTTGGTCCTGGAATACAAACCTGTACAGCATGTACTGTAATACTGTAGGCAATTTTAATACAATGGTAAGTATTTGTATATCTAAACATAGAAAAGGTACAGTAAAAATAAATTATAAAAGATAAAAAATTGTATGCTTGTGTAGGGCACTTACCATGAATGCAGCTTGCAGGACTGGAAGTTCTCTGGGTGCATCCATGAGTGAATTTGAAGGCCTAGGACATTGCTGCACACTACTGTAAACTTTATAAACACACTATATACTCAGGCTGCACTAAATTTATGTAAATATATTCTTCTTTAAGAAATTAACCTTAGCTTTATAAGCTTTCAATTAAAAAAAAGTTTTTAACTCTCTTGTAGGCACACTTAGCTTAAAACACTAACACATTGTACATGTATATACATTTTTTATACATCTATATACATTTTTTTTTTGAGATGGAGTTTTGCTTTTGTTGCCCAGGCTGGAGTGCAATGGCGTGATCTCAGCTCACCACAATCTCCACCTCCCGGATTCAAGCGATTCTCCTGCCTCAGCCTCCCGACTAGCTGGGATTACAGGTGTGCGCCACCACGCCCAGCTAATTTTGTATTTTTAGTAGAGATGAGGTTTCCCTATGTCAGTCAGGCTGGTCCTGACCTCAAGTGATCACCCTCCTCAGCCTCCCAAAGTGCTGGATTACAGACGTGAGCTACCACGCCTGGCCCAAAAGAAAATTTCTATAGCCTTGTTCTACAAGTTTTTTTTTTTAATTTTTAAAATTTTTAACATTTTAAGCATTTTTGTTAAAAATGAAGACACAAACATAATATCCTATCCAGGGTCAAGATCATCAATATCGCTGTTTTCCACTTCCACGTCTTGTCCCACTGGAAGGTCTTCAGGGGCAGTAACATGCAAGGAGCTGTCATTCCTAGGATAAGAGTGCCGCCTTCTGGAAAACCTCCTGAAGGGCCTGCCTGAGGCTGTTTTACAGTTAACATTTTTTTTAATAAAGAGAAGGAGTAAATCTACAATAACAGTAAAAACATTGTATAATAAATACATGAGCCCGTAACAGTCACTTATTAAATATTGCATAATGTACATAATTGTACGTGTTACACTTTTGGTTAACAACTGGAAGCACAGGTTTGTTTATAACAGTATCACCACAAACATGTAACGGGTTATACTACAGCCTTACAGTGGCTACCACGTCACTAAGCTATAGGAATGTATTTATTTATTTGTTTGTTTGTTTATTTATTTATTTAAGACAAGGTCTTGCTGTGTCGCTGAGACTGCAGTGCCGTGGCGCTATCTCGATCCACTGCAGCTTCTATTTCCTGGGTTCAAGTGATTCTTGTGCCTCAGCCTCCTGAGTAGCTGGGACTGCAAGCATACACCACCATGCCTGGCTAATTTTTGTATTTTTAGTAGAGATAGGGTTTTGCCATGTTGGCCAGGTTGGTCTCGAACTCCTGGCCTCAAGTGGTACACCTGCCTTGGCCTCCCAGAGTGCTGGGATTACAGGCATGAGCCACTGCGCCCAACTAAAATATTTTAGTTTCATTATAATCTTATGGGACCACTGTGGTATATGAGGTCTGTTGTTGACTGAAATGTTATGTGGTGCATGATTGTGTATGATTCTGTGCTATAAAAATTTAACATTTGATCAGTTCCTTGACTGCCCTCTTCTCCCTCACCTTTTGGAAGGCTAAATGATTTTCTAGGGTTTCACTTGTATATGTAACTAAAGCAGTGTTTAATGACAGGGAATTTGGGGCTGAGTGGTATAATTCTAAATTGCAATATGTCATTTTTATGTTTTTGATTTTGTTGTAATAGAAAGCTTTTGATGTAAAAATTATTTTAACTTTATATCAGTGTATATTATCCTGTGAAAATGCTTTGAAGATACTTAGATCTGTGGTTGAAGATACAGATACTTTGTGTATTGTGTTTCAGATATGAGCAAGACAGTGGGCATGACAGTGGAAGCGAGGATGCCGGTTTCGATTCTTCACAACCGTTTACCTTGGTTACTATAGGCATGAAGAAATTTTTTATACCCAAGTCACCTACTTCTTCTAATGAACCTGAAAATAGAGTTCTCCCTATGCCAACAAGTATTGGGATTTTCCTTGACTATGATAAAGGCAAAGTAAGTTTCTATGATATGGATCACATGAAATGTCTTTACGAGCGCCAGGTGGACTGTTCACATACGCTGTATCCAGCATTTGCATTAATGGGCAGTGGAGGAATTCAGCTTGAAGAACCCATCACAGCAAAATATTTGGAATACCAAGAGGACATGCAGTTGAAACATCTGATGTGACTCAGGACAAAAACTGAACAAAGCAATGCCTTAGCGTTAACCTTCGTAACTAATTACATATCGCTGAGTGTTCTGTCACCACACGTGTTTGAGTATGATTCTTCTTGAAATACAGAAAATCTAAACAGTCTTGTGTCTTCTATGTCATTGTTCTGCTTTTCACCAATGATGAAAGTGAAGGTGTTCTTTCCAAGTTAATACTGAAATGGTTAGCTTTTACTTTATGTACAGGATATCTAATTTATTTCTGTCAGCTGGTGTTGCTGACACTTTCCTGATGGGGGGGATGCAAAAGTATTTATTATGCTTCTCTTGTGTTTGATTTTTCATGTTGATATCATGTTTATGTCCTAAGAGAAGATATTTTTTAAATGCCTTATGGATAGGAATTAGTACAAGCAATGTGTCTTGCATTTGTTTTCGGTAGGAAAACAGAGCTCTAGATAGGGAAAAAGAAAAACACCATAAAAATGGTAGGATATTTAAGTGGAAAATTATGTATTTTAAAGTGTGTAACTATTAAAAGTATATTGCCTAGAAAAGGAATACTACTGTTTTGTTAAGACCACAAACTGTATTGTTAAGGACATTTGAAGAGTCTGCTTAGCTGTAACACTCATTTACCAGCATGGGTAGTAAGCATGGTTTCTTGCAGAAAACACAAAGTTCTCGGCTAACACATTAAACTTATCACTTTATATGCTTTTTTTCAAAGAAATTTATCTTCAGTTTTTTTTCTGTGGAAATATTTGTTCTTATATCAAAGAATTATTTTTCAGATATATTGGTAAAGATGGACTGATATTAAAGTCATATTTATTCTTTTACCCCCTTACTGTGTTTTGTGATTTTCATTTTTGGCCCAATTATTACGTATCAGGTTTTCCTGGTTTATATTTACATGTTTGAAAAGTTCATTATATATTTTAGTAGCATTACATATATTATCAATTTTTATAACATTGTTCACTTATGTGACATTTTTCAGTTTCTCATTGGTAATAAGCATTTCTAATATAAGCCAGTAAAAATACAAATTTAATTACTTAGAAATGGTAACTAAGATCACAATGACTGTGTACCCTTTAAAATATCTTTTAATTTGAAGAATTATTCTATCTAAATTGTGTGTTTTTGAAAGGTGTTCTTACAAGTAGGTGGTTTTTATTTAAACTACTTATTTTTTTGAAGTTAAAATGTTTAGAAACTACTGTTATGCATTGTAGCAGTAATCATTTATGGAATGCTTTTGACATGTTTTAGCAGAGTAACCAAACTTTTGGGCCTGTTTTTTTTGGTTGTCCTTGTTGTTTTATTTTTAATGAAAATCTGTTACTCAGGCTGGTAGCATTAAATTAGCTTTTTACCCTCAAGTAGAAAATATCATGGAGAATTTCGGTGTTTAGCAGGCTGTTAATTTCCCGTCTGTGAATAGCACTTTATGACGTAGGCTAAACGAAGCAAATAATGCAGTGTTATGTGGATCATTGTGCAATAAAGCTGCTAAAGTCACATTTGTGGTTAAGTTTGATACTCAAGCCTTGTACAAGCACATAATCATGTAGACATTTTTAAATATGAAGCTTTAACAGGAATAGGATAGCCGTTTCAAACATTGTGCAATTGTAAATAAGTTGTGTTTCTTTCATTTTTAATAAAAAGTTAAAAAGAATTCAAATGTAATTATTCAAATCTGCATTCCAGGAATTTTTAGTATGTTTACATGAAAAGTTGAAAGAAATTGATTATGAAAACATGATTAGCTGTACATAATAACTCAGAGCTACAGTTTTATATGAAATCATTTTGAACGTTTATTAGCTTAATTTCTGTGGAAGTGATTATTAAAGAAGTTTAACATAAAACTTCAATTGTTTCATATATTAAATTGTTTAATATTTCTTTTCTGATACATAATAGATCAGGTTTTGACCAGATGAGCGGTCCTTTATTCACATTCATACTCTTTGATCTGCGATTCTGGTAGTTGTGGTGGGTTGTGGATCACAATGAATCGTTACTAATGCTTGATGGGTCTTAAAGTTTTTTCTTTCAAGGCTATCCCTATGATTCTCAATAATTTAATTGTCATGTGCACAGTTGCTCTCTTGAAAATAGTAGGAGTCAGAGCTATCTCCTTTTGGGGACTGAACATAATCTGGGCCTGTTAAATCTCTTGCCACAGCCCATAATCTGATAAGGCCCTGGAAGTGTGTCTCGTGTGGAAATATAATCAATTGTATTGCTACAGTATTATAGGCAAAAATACTCTTAAGAAAGAAATTATGTTATACCAGACAAGATTTGCATTCATTTTAAAGGAGTTTTATCTGCTTGTTGATGGGAATATCCTAAAATTAGAGATTTTCTTGAGACTCTTCTGCTTTAAAAATAAACTTGAAGAAATTTCATTTTGTTAAGTTTGATTTGGAACTATTTCATTCATTTCACAAAAAGTTTTTAACTCCTGCTGTCTGTAAAGCATAGTGCTGTGCAGTGGGCATAAAGTGAACAAGACAGCCTGCTAGGTGCCTGTTTTCATGGAGGTTATCTGCTAGCAAGGAGAGATGATAAAAACAGACTGCTGGAGGTGGGAATTGGCATTTGATTTGGTGGTTAGGGTAACCCCTCTAAGGAAGATGTAAATTTGACACCTGATCGCTAAGGAACTGCCATGCAAAGATATGTGTGAAAAAGGCTTTAGGCTGGTGAATTGTTCAGAGTTCTGGCAGGAAATAGAATTCACCGGATATGGTTCAAAGGAAAAGTTCATGACAGAATTGCCTAACAATATGGGCAGCTGTAAAGAAGCACAAGCACTGGTGAGGCACTTAAGACTAGCAACAGCCTGGAGCCATTATTGCCTATAGCAGTGATGCCAGAATAAGGACAAGAGGAAAAAATCGTGTTTCTTGGATCTCAGAAGATTAAGATTTCGTAGCAGGAACTGAGGTCGCCATGAAAGGCAGCTGTTGTCAGAGATGTGGTGTCATCCTCCACCTATTCCACTGGTGCTGTTTATTGGCCAAACCCAACTGGTAGCCAGCCACAGAGGGCTCCCTAGGGATGCAGACAGCAGGATTTATCTTCCTGGGGGAGAGAAGGGGAAGAATAGATACACGGTGCTGGCTGAGGGGGTACTGTAAATGGGAAAATGGACATGGTGCTGACTGCTTAAATAAAGGTATTTACAATGTTCCAAGATGTTGGAACAACTCAAAAGGAACTGTTTTGAAGACTTGGAAAAGCTATTGCAACTTTTTGTTTCAACTTTCTGGTATTTCTGTTCCCAGCTGGCCATTCCACGCCGAGATAACCTGAGACTATAGGAGTTGCTGCCTCTCTTGAGTTCATGCCTCTTCTTTGAGCTCTTCCCTTTGCAATAGAGAAGAATCATTGTTACAATTAAAAAAGAGTAAACTTAAAATTCTGGCAAGACTCTGACCTGAAAGCTTGTAGAATATTGTCAAAATACAAATAAATTGAAATATACCATACATGAATTACAGACTATAGTTTGAATACCTATGGATAACTTAAAAATGCTTCAAAATAAAATTCTTTTTCCCTAGATTCCTTTTTGTAACCTATCTGAACTCAGTAGTTGGCTTCTTTTTATTAATTTTTGTAATTTCAACTTTTATTTTCAAGTTGGGGGTAGGTGTGATGGATTTTTACATGGCTAGTATGTTGTGTGATGCTGAGGTTTGTGATATCTCGTCACCCAGGCAGTGAGCATAGTACCCAACAATTTTTCATCCCTTGTCCCCTCCGTCTCTTCTTTATTAGTCCCCGGTGTCTGTTGTTGCTATCTTTATGTCCATGAGTACCCAATATTTAACTCCCACTTGTGAGAACCTGCAGTTTTCTGTTCTTGGGTTATTTCACTTACGATAATGGCTTCCAGCTGCATCCATGTTGCTGCAAAGGGAATGATTTTGTTCTTTTTTATGGTTGTATAATATTCCATGGTGGATATGTACCATATTTTCTTTATCCAATCCGCTGTTGATTGGCATCTATGTTGATTCCATGTCTTTGCTGTTGTGAATAGTGCTGTGATCAACATAAGTGTGCATGTGTCTTATAGAATCATATATTTTCATTTGGCTATATATCCAGTAATGAAATTACTGAGTCAAATGTAGCTAATTCCTTTGAGAAATCCCCAAACTATTTTCTTCGGTGGCTGTACTAATTTACGTTCCTACCAACAGTGTTTAAGCATTTCCTTTGCAGCCTCACCAGCATCCATTATTTTTGGACTTTTTAATAATAGCCATTCTGGGGCCAGGCATGGTGGCTCGCGCCTGTAATCCCAGCACTTTGGGAGGCTGAGGCAGGTGGATCATGAGGTCAGGGATTTGAGACCAGCCTGACCAACATGGTGAAACGCCATCTCTACTAAAAATACAAAAATTAGCTTGGCGTGGTGGCGGGCGCCTGTAATCCCAGCTACTCAACAGGCTGAGGCAGGAGAATTGCTTGAACCCGGGAGGTGGAGGTTGCTGTTAGCCGAGATCGCGCCACTGCACTCCAGCCTGGGTAAAAGAGTGAGACTCCATCTAAAAAAATAATAACAATAATAGCCATTCTGACTGCTGTGAAATAGTATCTCATTGTGGTTTTTGATTTGCATTTCTCTGATGAATAGTGATGTTGAGGCTTTTTTCATATGTTTGTTGGCTGCTTGTATGTCTTCTTTTGAGAAGTATCTGTTCATGTCCTTTGCCCATGTTTTCAATGAAGTTATTTGTTTTTTGTTTGTTCAATTACGTTTCTTACAGATTCTGGATGTTAGAACTTTATCAGATGCATAGTTTGCAGATATTTTATTCCAACCTGTAGGTTTTCTGTTGACTCTGTTGATAGTTTCTCTTGCTGTGCAGAAGCTCTCTTTTAGGTCCCATTTTTCAACTTTTGTTTTTGTTGCAATTGCTTTGGAGAATGCAGTCATAAATTTTTTCCCAAGGCAAGTATCCAGAGTGGTGTTTCCTAGGTTTTCCTCTGTAGTTCTGACTGTTTGAGGTCTTACATTTAAATCTTTAATCCATCTTGAGTTAATTTTTATATATGGTAAAAGGTAGGGGTCCACTTTAATTCTTTGCATATAGCTAGTTTTCCCAGCACCATTTATTGAATAGGGAGTCCTTTCTCCATTGATCATTTCTGTAAACTCTGTCAAAGATCAGATGGCTGTAGGTGTGTGGCTTCATTTCTGGATTCTCTGTTCTGTTCCATTGGCCTATGTGTCTAGTTTTGTACCAGTACCATGCTGTTTTGGTTACTGAAGGTTTATAGTATAGTAAGAGGTCAGGTAATATGATGCCTCTGGCTTTGTTATTTTTGCCTATGATTGCTTTGGCTATTTGGGCTCTTTTTGGTTCCATGTGAATTTTAAATGCCACCAGTGCATGCTTTGGGAGGACCTTAAAAAGTGCCTCAGTGGTTATGTTGACATGTGGTTCAAATGCAGTCTGACTTTATGCTGATCGGGCAGATTATATGACTGCTTATGGATATCTGCATGCTTTTCCTTTTAATCTTTCAAGTCTTGATCTCCTAAGACAAGAATCTTCTAAGTGCATAGATAATATCCTTCAGAATAGTATGCCTGTCTTATGGTCTTAAGACAATTGAAGTAACTCTGTTTTTCCTTCCTTGTAGGGTGATGAACAATGTTGGCCACTATAAAAGTTTTTTATAATCTCTTACAAATAGTAATATTTACATATATCTGCAAATCTCCAAGAAAATAAATGCAAGAGTTTATAAAGTCAAATAAGACACATAAAAACAGATTTCCAGTCCCCCATCTCTGCCCCCAACAAGCCCCTCAGTCAGCAACATTGTTCTCCTGCACTGACAGCTATATTAATACTATTCGTTTTTTGCTAAATATTAGGCATTATTTATCAACATTATGTAATGTTAAATGAGGATTTTAGCATCTAAGTATTGTTTGATACTCAACCAGGTAGGTGTATTATGATTACATTTCTTTCTATCTTTTTTTTCCCTTCTTTCTTGGAGTTAATGAATACAACATGTTTCTCTTACTTAGTTTTCTTTGAATCTCTAAGTGGTTCTGTGCTTTCCAAAAGCTCTGTAAATGCCTCTAGTAAGGCATTTCTACAGGGTCAAACATATTTCTATTTGTTTTTCCTGGGGAATCTCTCTTACAACTGTCATCCTACTTCATATGACTGGTTGGTTCCTGGGCCTGCTACATAGCTCTTGGGGCTTTCTTTTGCCTTTATTCTAGGAATAACCTTTCCTTCTCTTCCAAAGTAAATCCTATTTCCTGGATCCTATGTCTGTGTTTTAGTTAGTTTATGTCCTTGTCTTAGTAAACTATATTCTCCAGTAAGTGTTTTGAGAGAAGATTGAGAGAAGGTAGAAGTTTTGAAATTTTGCATGCTCCAAGATTTCTTTGCTCTAGCTTCCACTTAACAGTTCAAAATTGTTTTCTTATTTTTCAAGGCATTGTTCTGTTATCTGCTAGCAGGTAGTCTTGCTAGTGAAGTCTGATGCCATTTTAATTATTGATTCTTTAGACATGAACTGTATTCTTCTCTGGAAACTTTTAGCTTCTATTTTTATCTCTAGTGTTTTGAAATTTTATAATATTTCTTAGTGTGAGTTATTTTTCTGCATTCTGTGTTTTGGGCATTTGGTCCTTCCCTTCAGTTCCAGGAAGTTTTCTTATTTCTTTGGTGATTTCTTTCCCTCAAGTCCACTACCTTTTTGAAACTTTCCTACTAGTTAGATATAGACTGCTTCATGTTCTTACCATTTTAAAGCACGCTGTTTTTGTTTCATGGATGCTGCATTTTTTCTTACCACTTCTAGACTTTATTATATTTCTTTGATTTTTTTTCTCCCTACATTTCCTTTAAGTATTCCTATAGGTTTTCCATTGTTTGGTTTTTGCCTTTGATGTTAGAGAATTTTCTCAAGTGCTTAGTCTGTTTTTTAAAAAAGAGATTTCATTTTTTAAGAGAAGGTTTAGGTTCACACCAAAGTTGAGCAGAAGGTGCAGAGATTTCTCATATATCCCCTAGCCCCATTCATACCTCCCCCATTATCAACATCCCTCACCAGAGTAATATATTTGTCACAGTGACCTATCATTATCTCTCAGAGTCCATAGTTTACATTAGGGTTCACTCTTGTACATTTTATGAGTTTGGACAAATGCATATGCACATATGCATTCACAGCAGTACCTCTCAGTCGTTTCACTGCCCTAAAAATCCTCTGTTCTCACACTACTAATAAAGACATACCAGAGACTGGATAATTTATAAAGGAAAGAGGTTTAATTGACTCATGGTCCCACATGGCTGGGGAGGCTCACAATAATGTTAGAAGGCAGATGAGGAGCCAAGTCGTGTCTTACGTGGGTGGCAGGCAAGAGAGCTTGTGCAGGGGAACTGCCATTTATAAAACTATCAGATCTCATGAGACTAATTCACTACCATGAGAACAGTATGGAGGAAACTGCTCCCATGATTTAATTATCTTGACCTGGCCCCACTCTTGACATGTGGGGATTATTACAATTCAAGGTGAGATTTGGGTGGGGACACAGTCAAACCATATCATTCCAGCCCTGGCCCCTCCCGAATCTCATGTCCTCACATTTCAAAACCAATCATGCTTTCCCAACAGTCCCCCAAAGTCTTAACTCATTTTAGCATTAACTCAAAAGTCCACAGTCCAAAGTCTCATCTGAGACAAGGCAAGTCCCTTCTGCCAATGAGCCTATAAAATGAAAAGAAAGTTACTGCCTAGATACAATGGGGGTACAGGCATTGGGTAAATACACCCATTCCAAATAGGAGACATTGGCCAAAACGAAAGGGCTACAGGCCCCATGCAAGTCCAAACTCCAGTGAGGGAGTCAAATCTTAAAGCTCCAAAATGATCTCCTTTGACTCCATGTCTCACAGGTCATGCTGATACAAGAAGTGGGCTCCTACAGCCTTGGGCAGCTCCGCCCCTGTGGCTTTGCAGGGTACAGCCCCCCACGCCAGCTGCTTTCATGGCTGGCATTGTCTGTGGCTCTTCCAGGCACATGGTGTAAGCTGTCAGTGGATCTATCATTCTAGGGTCTGGAGGACAGTAGCCCTCTTCCCACAGCTCCACTAGGCAGTGCCCCTCTGGGGGCTCTAATCTCACATTTCCCTTCCACACTGCTCTAGCAGAGGTTCTCCATGAGGTCACTGCCACTGTAGAAAACTTTTGCCTGGACATCCAGGTGTTTTCATACATCCTCTGAAATCTAGGCAGAGGTTCCCAAACCTTGATTCTTCCATTCACCCTGCAGGCCCAACACCACGTGTAAACTGCTAAGGCTTGGGGATTGCACCCTCTGAAGCAATTGTACTTTGGCCCCTTTTAGCCACGGCTGGAGCAGAAGCAGTTGGGACACAAGGCCCGATGTTCTGAGCTGCATAGAGCAGGGGTCCCTGGGCCTGGCCCATGAAACCTTTTTTCCCTCCTAGGCCTCCAGGCCTGTGATGGGGGGTGCTACTGTGAAGGTCTCTGACATGCCCTGGAGACATTTTCCCTATTGCCTTGGTGATTAACATTTGGCTACTTGTCACCCACGCAAATTTCCGCAGTCAGTTTGAATTTCTCCCCAGAAAATGGGTTTTTCTTTTCTATCACATCATCAGGCTGCACATTTTCCAAACTTTTATGTTCTGCTTCCTTTTGAATGCTTTGCCACTTAGAAATTTCTTCCACCGGATACCCTAAATCATCTATCTCAAGTTCAAAGTTCCACAAATCTCTAGGACAGCGGCAAAATGCTGCCAGTCTCCTTATTCTAGTTCCCAGCAAGTTCCTCATCTCCATCTGAGACCATCTCAGCCTGGACTTTATTGTCCACAATCACTATCAGCATTTTGGTCAAAGCCATTCAACAAGTCTCTAGGAAGTTCCAAACATTCCCATCTTCCTCTCAGCCCTCCAAACTGTTTCAACCTCTGCCTTTTACCCAGTTCCAAAGTCGCTTCCACATTTTCAGGTATCTTTACAGCAGCACCCCACTACCTGGTACCAATTTAATGTATTAGTCTGTTCTCATGCTGCTAATAAACACATACCTGAGACTGGGTGATTTATAAAGGAAAGAGGTTTAATTAACTCACAGTTCCACATGGTTGGGGAGGCCTCACAATCATGGTGGAAGGTGAATGAGGAGCCAAGTCACATCTTACATGGTGGCAGGCAAGAGAGCTTGTGCAGGGAAACTCCCCTTTATAAAACCATAAGATCTTGTGAGATTTATTCACTACCATTAGAACAGTATGGGGGAAAACAGTCCCATGACTCAATTATCTCCACTTGGCTCTGCCCTTCACATGTGGGAAATATAATTCAAGGTGAGATTTGGGTGAGGGCACAGCCAAACCCTATCAGTGTGCTCCCTATTTATCCCGCCTCCCCCAGCCTCTGGCAACCACTGATCTTTTACTTCTGCATACAGCACGTAGTCTTTTCAGAGTGGATTTTGTATTAGTCTTTTCTCACACTGCTATAAGGAACTACCTGAGAGTGTGTAATTTTTGAAGAAAAGAGGTTTAATTGACTCACAGTTCTGCAGGTGTACAGGAAGCCTGGCTGGGAGACCTCAGGAAACTTACAATCATGGCAGAAGGGTGAGGGGGAAGCAGGCACACTCACATGGCAGCAGCAGAGAGAAGCAAAGGGGGCAGTGCCATCCACTTTTAAACAACCAGATCTTGTGATAATTCACTATCATGAGAACAGCAAAGGGGAAATCCACCCCCATGATCCAATCATCTCCTACCAGGTCCCTCCCCCAAAACTGGGGATCACAACTCAACATGAAGTTTCAGTGGGGACACGGAGCCTAACCATATCAGATTCTTTCATGTAGTAATATACATTTAAATTCTGTCTTTTATGGCTTGATAGCTCATTTGTTTTTAGCACTGAGTAATATTCCATTGTCTGAGTGCACCAGTTTATCCATTCACCTGCTGAAGGACATTTTGGTTGCTTCTGGGTTTTGACAATTATGAATAAAGCTGCTGGAAACATCCATATGCATGTTTTTGTGTGGATGTAAGTTTTCAACTCCTTTGGGTACAGTACCAAAGAGCTCAACGGGTGGTGGATTGTATGGTATTTGTTTCTTGCCAAATTGTCTTCCAAAGTGACTGTACCATTTTGTGTTCCCTTTTTAGGCTTTTTGTTTGTTTGCCATTTCTATTAAAGATTAAAGCACTAAGTGCTGGTTAATAGCTTTGTGTGTAAGTAGGGCTTACTGACTATTGGACTTCACCATGGCATAATAAAGGGATAAATGGTTCTTGTTGGATCCTCCCCACAAGTCAGTGTCTGGTCTTTTCTCTGGAGATACTTATTTTCTCTAAAGGAAGATGCTTCAATCTTCTGTCTGTATAGTGGTCCTCAGAAATTTGACTGGGAACTAGGCTGGTGTTTCTCCATTCAGTAAGTAAACTCTTCTTATTCTACTGATTTCCTCTATGTACTTAGTGTGCCTGAATGACAAACTTTTCCAGTTTTCTTCAGAAACTCCACCTCCTATCTTGTTTGGAAGTTATTGGTGGTGGTGGTAGTAATGAGTCAGATGGAGAGGAGAAGTGGGAGAGAGGGAATCACCTGATAATGTGGGGTGGGTGGAGCTGGGAAACTGGAGGGGTGGGATTTAACTGCCCCTTATAAACTGTCTCTTTCGGCTCTATTTTCAGAATATATCCAGAGTTCAGCTTCTCCCACCTGTGATGTTATCACCAACATTCCAATCTCATCATTGTAATAGCTTCCTAACAAGTCTCCTTTCTTCTTCCCTGTATTAGCTGTATAGCTAAGTTCTGTTAACAGACCCTGAAACCTGTGGACATAACCAAAATGTACTTCTTACTCTCACAAAATCTACTGTAGATCAATAAAGGCTGCTCCACCAGGGATGAAGGGATGCAGATTCCCTTCATTTTGTGACAGCACCTTAGCACATGGTTTGTAAAGTTACTACAACAGAAAAAGTACAGAGGAGTCCCAACAGCTGTTAATACCTATTAGTGCCTCAGCACATCTCTTCTATCCACATTTCATTGGCTAAGACTAATCACCTGAGGCCAACTCACAGGCATCGGAATGTTACCTTGTGAGTACCCAGGAAGAAGAGAGCTAGATATAGTTGAACACTAGTGATTGCTACCTCAAACCCTTGCACTATTAATTTCCATTTTCAATTTGAAAGCCAGAGTGATCCTTCTATAAATATGTAAGTCACTTCATATTGCCCCTGCTATTCCAGATATCCACATAATCCCTTACCACCTTTGTGTTTTTTTAGATGGCACTTTCTCAGTGAGAACCATCTAACTACTGTGTGTGTGTGTTTTTTTGTTTGTTTTGTTTTGTTTTTTGAGATGGAGCCTCCCTCTGTCACCCAGGCTGGAGTGCAGTGGCACGACCTCAGTTCATGCAACCTCTGCCTCCCAGGCTCGAGTGATTCTCCCCGCTCAGCCTCCCAAGTAGCTGGGACTACAGGCACTGACCACCACGCCCAGCTAATTTTTGTATTTTTAGTAGAGACGGGGTTTCGCCATGTTGGACAGGCTGGTCTCGAACTCCTGACCTCAAGTAATCCACCCGCCTTGGCCTCCCAAAGTGCTAGGATTACAGGTGTAAGCCACTGTGCTGCCCAGCCCTAACTACTGTATTTAAATTACACCTCCCTGCCACCAACATACTCTCCATTTCCTGCTTTGTTTTCCATAGGACTTCTAAATTTCACTGTCGACTGCATCCTATAAAATGTAAGCTCTACAACAGCAGAATTTTTACCCAGTTTTTATCACTGCTGGATCCCAGCATCTTGAATCTCCCTTGTTACTAGCCTGTGACTTACCTCTGCCTTTGGTGGTACTTGTGTACTTGCAGTTCCTGAGCCTGACAGAGGATCTGCGTTGGTAAATTGACTTGCTTCTCCTGGGTTTCTCCCTCTGCAAGCTTTTGGACTTGACTTTTCCTTACTAAGTCTTTTGCCATTCCCGCATGTGCTCTCCTTGCATTAGAGTTTACTGTTACAAGTGTCTCCTAGTTGCATTTTAATTGGAGTTTACTTTTGGTTTCTTGTTCAATTTGTTTTAGGATGATTTTCAAAAGGAAGAAAAAGTTGGATAGAATTTTGCCATCTTGAAACTGAACGAAGTAGTTTTGGAATGATGATTTCAGCTAGAAGAAATGACATTTAATATTTATTCATTAGATTCATAATTAGTATCTTTTCTACATCTTCATTTTATAACACCCTAGGAAATACTTCCGTGACTCTTCAAAAGCAGTATCAATGGTTTTTCGTTGTTATTTTTTAAATGATGGATATAGTACAGGGTGTAGATGTCACAGCAGACATATTTTCTTGGAAAATCAATTATAAAATTATTTGTGAAAATAAAACTGAAAAGCTGCTGAAACAACCTCAAACACTTTAAAACTTGTGATTGTGATCTGAGTCACATATGGTTTCAACTTCTGTTCTCAGATTACAGATTAACTTGTCTTCTTATTTTTCTTGTTCTGTACAATGACCAGAGAGAATTAAACGATGTCAGGGACAAAAACTTCCTGCCTTTTTAATGACTGTTATAGATCTCCTTTATTGTCCTTTGTTCAGACCAGATGACAGAAATCTCGTGACTATTACACCCTCTCTAAAAAATGTTAAGTGTACCCTTCCCAAAAAGAAACACTGCCTGTAACCAAATATTCCTATAACTATGCACCAACCTTGTGTAGATAATGTCATAATCCTGCTAAAAACTCCTCTGTCTCTGCCTACATGAATGAACCGTAACTTCTCTACTTTAGATGTCTGATTCTGTTCCTTTGGAGTTGGTGTTTCCAGATGAGTCATCCTCTCACATTTTGCTTGACTAAACCTTTAAATTAGATTCTCACCCTTTTGATTATTTTAGGTTAACGTATTTGGTGAGGGGATTTGGCATTTGATAAAATTTGAGAGTTTCAAGGTGCTGCATAACACTTTGTTATTTGTATTATTTATACCCTAGATTGTCCTTGCATTTCTTAAGCAAAGCATATCTCTACTATGGAAATATTTGTAGTCCAGAAATGATTTTCCTAGTAAAATTTCTTGTGTTACCAATTCTGCCTGTAGCTTTTACATGCAAGTATTTAAATTCCTTTTTGGAGTACATCGTAAGTGCCTTAAAGTCGTTGGGTGATAGGGAATTCTAAAAACTTAAAAAATTGTGAAGGTGGCCAGGCACGGTGGCTCACACCTGTAATCTCAGCACTTTAAGAGGCCGAGGTGGGTGGATCACTTGAGGTCAGGAGTTCGAGACCAGCCTGGCCAATATGGTGAAACCCTATCTCTACTAAGAAACAAAAATTAGCCAGGTGTGGTGGTGCATGCCTGTAATCCCAGCTACTTGGGAGGCTGAGGCAGGAGAATTGCCTGAACCTGGGAGGCAGAGATTGCAGTGAGCTGACATCGCGCCACTGCATTCCAGCCTAGGCAACAGAGGGAGGCTCTGTCTCAAAAAAAAAAAAAAAAAAGTTATGAAGATTAGTACATTGTAGTACATGTCTAAAAGGTTGATCTCAGTATTATACAGGTTTTGAGAAAGGGAGAGGATTCCATGAGCAAATAAATTTGGGATGATATTCAGCTATAGGCAAATTAGATATTTCTTTTAGTTTTGACTGCCGGAATTCTTACAGCATTTAGTGCTCATTTGGCTTTAAATCTAACAGAACAGTCCGTGGAACACATTGTAGAAATCTAACAGTAGTAGTGGTTAATACACTGGGAGTTAGGTATCCAAGACCCCAGTGGATGCTTGAAACTGTGAGTAGCACTGCCACCACCTGGAAAACATTCAAATGGTATGTTTGAATGTCAGGCATGAATTCATACCTAAGTGTTTTGAATTTATATCTGAGCTTTGTTTCTTAATAGTTGTAGGAACTTAGACACGTTATTAGCCTCTGAGCTCCATCTTAACTGAAAAATAGTTCTAGCGCTGTATAGGTAAATTAGATAATGTGTACAAAGCATCGTGTCGTGGACACTAAGTAGTCACTACACGGTGGCTTCACATAAATATTCTGTTTTCAAATAGCATTTCTGGATCTGGGTGCAATAGTACCCGACTGTAATCCTCGCTACTCAGGAGGCTAAGGTGGGAGGATTGCTTGAGCCCAGGACTTTTAGACCAGCCTAGGCAGCATAGAAAGACCCTGTTTCAAAAATAAATAGCATTTCCGAAAATGGGATGTAACCCCCATAAGAGAGCTTTTTGCAAATGATTTTATATTTGAATAGAAAGTTGGGCTAGGGAAATCATTAGTATATTCAGCAACTATTTTTAAGTTTATCATGACCAAAACAAAAACGGAGCTATATGAACAATTACTCTGAGGTGTAATTTAATCCATCATGTAAAATTTAAATCCTGGTTTCTGAGAGATCAAGATACTATGATCCAGGTGTGTTTTCAGTATTACATAACAGTGAACTAGAGCTCATAAAATGCAAAAGAAAAGGATTTACAGAATCTGTGTCAAGTATTAGTATTTAAAGTTAACTTAGTTCATGGCAGATTTCTCTAGTGGCTCCGAGAAACTGCTGATAGTCTTGTTAAAAAGCAGCATGTGCTACAGAGCAGCACTTTTCAAACATTAACATGCATAGAGATCATCTGGGATTCTTGTTAACATGTAAATACGATTCAGTTGGCCTGAGGCCGGCTGGAGAGTCTGCATTTCTAACAAACTCTATCCAGGTGAAGCTGGGCTTTGTAGACCAGAAATGTTGCTCTGCGCATGTGTGGAGGCGGAGCCAGACTAGGAGGTATACGAGCATACACATTAGTTTACTCGGAATTTTTTTTTTTTTTTTTTTTTTTTTTTTTTTTTTGAGACGCAGTATAGCTCCTGTTGCTCAGGCTGCAGTGCAATGGTGAGATCTCTGCTCACTGCAACCTCCGCCTCACGGGTTCAAGCCATTCTCCTGCCTCAGCCTCCCAAGTAGCTGGGATTACAGGCAAGCACCACCACGCCCGACTAATTTTTGTATTTTTAGTAGAGATAGTGTTTCTCCATGTTGGTCAGGCTGGTCTTGAACTCCCGACCTCAGGTGATCCGCCTGCCTCTGCCTCCCAGAGTGCTGGGATTACAGGCGTGAGCCACCACGCCTGGCCTACTCGGAAAATTAAGTGGATCAACTGAAATGAAAACTGTCATCTGAGGTAGCCCTTGTGATATTTCTAGGTAAGGCCAAAGTTGTTTCTTAAGCTTTGAATCGGCTTGGATTTTTGGGCAAACATTTAACTGACTCTCCTAAGATACTATGTCATACAGCATAAAGGAGAGAGTGTGGACTTCTCAAATTAAGTGTAGGGATTATAAATCACCTCAACTGTGTAAAACAAACCAAGCAATCTCGGTATGGATCTTTCAGAATGTGTCTGAATAGAATTTAAGTGATTCTGACCCTTTGTCTTTGATAATACTAGAATGAGTTAATTGCAGAATACGTCCACAATTAGCTGAAAGATTTGTTAGGGGTTTGTTGTTGTTGTTGTTTAAGGTCAGGGAGTTAAAAAAACTTTTTGCCCAAGCTGGAGTGCAATGGCTATCACAAGTGCTATCATAGCATCCTTCAGTCTCAAACTTCTGGGCTTAAACGATCCTCCTCCATCAGTCTGTAGCTGGGATTATAGGCCTATGCCATTGTGCCTAATTTAGGATTTATTATTTCAAAAGTTTACTATTTGTTGAGTGCCGTATTCCAGGAACTATGCAAATTGCTTTATGTAGATCTTACTTTAATTCTCATATCTTAAGTGTATCATTTTACCCGTTTTACAGGTGAGGAGACTGGCGATCAAAGGGGTTAATAACCTGTCTAGGGTCTCGAAGCTCGTGAGTGGGACTTGAATCCAAATGTATCCCAAAATCTAAACTTTAAACAATTATCCAACCTTCCTTTTAAAACCATTTAAATATTGAGGAATGTTTGCCAAATATAACAGTAATAATAACTGGACAAATTGTTTCTAAGATTAACTCTTAGAAGAAAAGATTTAAATTACTGCATGGGATTTCGTTGTTGGATCGTAAGGTTTTTTAGAATTTGTTTTTATAAATAATACTTTAAAGAGTGTCCTTGGTATAGGAATTTCAAAGTGGCTACTCTAGGAGGAATATATTTGTGTATGTTTTGTTTCCTCACCTGTAAATGGAAAAAATACTTACCTTGTTAAAAAAAAAAAAAAAAAAAAGCTTGATTTTGAATGCCTTTCTACTTTCCGGCAGGACATGCCCTCTTCAGCATCGGGCTCACGTCATGCCTTTTTTACTTGCCCTGCCTCTGAAAGCCTGAGTTTCAAACTCACATAGAGTTTGAAGAGATGTTCGGTAGTTCCCCCTTATCCTCAGGACGATGCGGTCAGAGACTTCCAGTGGTTGCCTGAAACTACGAATAGCACTGCCATCAGTTGGAAAACATTTCTGTTCACATCCTCTACAAACTTACTGCCTTTTTCATGTTAACTAAGCACTTATTGCTCACTGTGGCTGTAACTTCTGCAGTTTGAACTGCAACAGCAAAACTAGCATGATTTTCTTTTTCCTTCTTCACAGTATCATACATTTGTTCTTATTGTAGATCTTAGCAACCTCAGCATACAGTTTTTTTCTTTCCTTATAAAATTGAGAGCTGTCACCTTTTTACTTAAGGGAAGCACTTTACAACTTTTCTTTGGCATATCAGCCAGCATCACTAATCTTGTTCTTTGGAGCCATTATTATGTAAAATAAGGGTTACTTGAATATAAGCACTGTAATACCTCAGCAGTTGATCTGATTACAGAGATGGCTCCTAAGTGACTAAGGGTGTGTAGCGTCTACAGAGTGGAAATGCTGGACAAAGGGATGATTCAGTCCTGGACGGGACAAAGAGGAATGACACAAGATTTCATCTCACTACTCAGAATGGCAAGCAATTTAAAATGTATGAATTTTTTATTTCTGGAGTTTTCCACTTATATTTTCAGACTGAAGTTGACCGTGAGTAAGTATAGTTGTGGAAAGTGAAACCACAGATAATGGGGACTACTCTATAGCTAACTGGGAAAATGAGAAATTCTCCATCTTTTCAGTAGCTTTAGTAGACTTAAGCATTTTCAAAGGAAACTTGTAAAGTGGTAATGCAGATGAATTGACAAGGAACCTGGTGATCAGAAGTCATCTTCATGGGCCATTTTCAGATTTAGCTGATTCATTCTAAAATGAGTGGAGTTACTGGATTCTAGCTAGGAAAAAACCCATTATCTACAAGGTGTAGAACTATTCTCAGTAGCACCTTGTCCACCGTTAGTAGAGATGTGTGGCACTTTGGTGACAGTGCCCCCAAATCTGTCATAATTATCAGCTTAGTTTATTTCACTCTTCACTGTTTTCCTTTGTGCTAACATAGAAATTAATTAAGAATGGATTTTACCGTGTGAATAGTCTCTTTTGAAGTCTGTTTGAGATAATTTTCCTAAGTTCCCCAAAGATATTTTGCTTCATCAGTTTTTTTTGTTTTGTTCTGTTTGGAAACAAGATCTCACTTTGTCACCCAGGCTGGAGTGCAGTGGCACCATCTCAGTTCACTGCAGCCTTGACCTCCTGGGCTCAAGCGATCCTAACATCCTAGTCCTCCAAGTAGCTGGGGCTACAGGCATGAACCACCATGCTCAGCTAGTATTTTTGTAGAGATGGGGTTTCGCCATGTTGCCCAGGCTGGTCTGGAACTCTTGAGGTCAAGCAATCTGCACGCCTTGGCCTCCCAAAGTGCTGGGATTAAAGGTGTGAGCCACCATGCCTGGCCTGCTTTGTTGGTGTTAATTTAACCAAGAGCCACAATAATTTCTCTCCAGAATTATTATTTATTTTACTTCAGAATCCAGGTAAGAAAGAGAGAATTAAGTAGACATAAAAGCCTTCAAGGCTGGTTTGAGCCTGTCTACAATTTGTATGTAGTTTGAGAACTAAAATTATGTAATGCTTTAAAAGGTTGTTTATGCAACTACAAAGGTTTTCAGTCTATATTGACCCGCTTACTTCTGTATCCCAGCATTCCACCTCATTTGATTTCTATTGATTTAGGGTCAGTAGAAATGTAAGAAGCATTGATTTCAAAGAAGTAATCATACTGAACATGGTCCAAACTATTTTGTTAATGCAGATAAGTGAAATAAAATTTAATTATGTAAATTAATTATGTTAGTTCCTAAATTAATCTAGAAATTAAATTCACTCATTTAGACTCAATTTATGACTTTTTACCATTCTTACATTATGATAATCAATTACTTGGTCCTTTTCCCCCAATTGACGATTTTACTACAGATATTTCTAAGTGTTTGCAATCTGGAATGCCTGTGAATAAGGTCATTAGATGACCTTTGACATTTGGGTAGTTGTTAACTTGGATCTAGACATCTGAGGAATCTAAAATAGCATTAATAGAAAAGATGGATGCAGTACGACAGAGTGTGACTCAGAGGATTAGGTTCCTACATGTGCTGTTAACATATTAACTGAGATTAGGCTGTCTATCCTCATCTCCTTTACTAAGAGATTAGATTGCAAATATGAGGAAATTTGATATTTAAAGATCAGATCTCTTATAAACAGATGAGTTAAGTCTTTAGAGGAAGATTAGAGAATCTGAATCATTGCATTTTTCTCATCTTGACATTCTGTGAGAGAATTTTAAGTCATTTCACACCATCTGTGTTTGCTTTTGGAGTTTTAGGATTTCATAATTCCAGTGTATTAACTAATGCTACCAACAGTGTAGAGCCCTCACTCTTGGATGATCCCAGTCCCTTGGATGCTCTTATCCTTGCACATGCCTTCACCTATTTGCCAATTGCTCTACAATTTAATGTTTCCAGCCTCGACCTCTCCTCTGAGCCCCAAAGGCATTTATGTAACCACCAACTTTGCATGGACACTTGGATGTCTCAATGGTGCCTCAAAATGAAACTTATTTCCCAGGGCTCTTGACCTTTCCTCTCAGCCAGGCAATTCATTTAAAAGAAAATTTTATTTCAGTAGCTTTTGGAGTACAAGTGGTTTCTGGTTACATGGATGATTTATATAGTGGTACATTCTAAGATTTTAGTGCACCTGTCACCTGAGTTGCGTATGTCGTACCCAGTATGTAGTTTTTATTTCACACCCCACTCCCACTCTTCGCCTTCTGAGTCTCCAAAGTCCATTGTATCACTGCATACCATTGCATATTCATAGCTTAGCTGCCATTTGTAAGTGAGAATATATGCTATATGGTTTTCCATTTCTGAGTTATTTCACTTAGAATAATGGCCTCCAGCTCCATCCAAACTGCTTTAAAAGATATTATTTCATTCCTTTTTATGACTGAGTGATGTTCCATTGTGTATATATTATATGTGTGTATTGTATACAACACACATTTTCTTTATCTACTTATTGGTTGATTGGTACTTAGGTTGGTTCCGTATCTTTGCTATTGTGAATTGGGCTGCAATAAACATAAGTGTACATGTGTAATTTTAATGTAATGACACTTTTGCTTTGGGTTGATACCCAGCAGTGAAGTTGCTGGATCGAATGGTAGATCTACTTTTAGTTCTTTAAGGAATCTCTAGATGGTTTTTCATAAAGTTTGTACTAATTTGCATTCTCCCTAGCAGTGTGTTCTCCCCTTTCACCACATTCCTGCCAATGTTTTTTGACTTTTTAGTGCCATTCTTGCAAGAGTAAGGTGGTATTGAATGGTGGTTTTAATTTTCAAACAATTCATTGTTAAAAGAAGAGCTATTAAAAATCTTGTAAGAGTTGGAATAGTGGGTTGAAAAGATAATTTTGATAGAGGGTCATTTTGGTATCCTCAGTCGCTCATCAAAGTATATCAGAAAATTGTGTCAGCAATTTGCCATACCATTTCTGAAAGTCTGAAGAATAATAGCTTCTGTGGTAGATTCTCTCCCCTCCCCCACCTCATAAGTGTCATTTAAATTCTGGCTTAATTGTTCCCCTGGATTTTGCCAACTTTGCATTTGGCACTCTTTTTGAATCCACTGTCTAGGGATTGTGGTGCAACATAGAGAACTTTGACACAAGCTAGACTTGAGCTCAAATTGCAGCTCCACTGTTTATTAAGGAATAACCTTGGCAGCTTCGTAACCCCTCAGAGCCTTGGTTTCCTCATCTGTAAAATGGGAAAAATACCTTTCTTGTGGGATTTCTGAAGATTAGATTAATAATGTATGCCTGGCATATAAGTACTCAGTGAAAGTTAATTCCCTCCCACCTTTTCTTTTTTCTTTTTCTTTTCTTTTCTTTTTTTTTTTTTTTTTTGGAGACAGAGTCTCGCACTCTCACCCAGGCTGGAATGCAGTGGTGTGATCTTGGCTCACTGCAACCTCCACCTCCTGGGTTCAAGCAATTCTTGTGCCTCAGCCTCTCTAGTAGCTGGGACTACAGGAGTGTACCACCACGCCCAGCTAATTTTTTTGTATTTTAGTAAAGACAGGATTTCACCATGTTGCCCAGGCTGGTCTCGAACTCCGGAGCTGAGGCAATCCATCCACCTCGGCCTCCCAAAGTGCTAGGATTACAGGCATGAGCCACTGCACCCAGCCCTCTCCCACCTTTTCAGACTGAGAATAAACTTCACAAAGCTGCGATTCCTCTAGAAGCCTTTGAGTTTCTTTATAGTTCTCTCACAGGATGGAATTTATTTGTTGGTGCCTACCAATAATATGAAGATTTCCTTTGACTTTGTTAGATTTGAAGAGTGTTTTTCTGTTTTTTGTTTTTTGTTCTCTGGTGGTAAGTGTCCTGTTAATATGGATTATGCCCAAAGCAACAACAAAAAAATACATTTTTCTAGTAAAAATGTATTTTTTTAACTATACCAATTTTATCTTTTGAACGACACCGATATATTGGATTAGATGATTAAAAAGTTGCCCTTAGATTGTTGTGTTGCTTCTATTGACAATTACCTTGGAGCTGGTTTTTGAAGTACATGCTCTTGATAGCTTGTTTGGCATGGTTTCTGGTATATAATAATTGCTCACCAAATACCAGGTCTGATTAGCCTATGGTACAACTATCATCATGTCAATATTAATGACTAAATTATAATGACTCTTTTTCTTTTTTTTTTTTTTTTGAGACAGAGTCTCACTCTGTTGCCCAGGCTGGAGTGCAGTGGTCCAGTCTCGGCTCGTGCAAGCTCCGCCTCCAAGGTTGACGCCATTCTCCTGCCTCAGCTTCCCAAGTAGCTGGGACTACAGGCGCCCACCACCACGCCTGGCTAATCTTTTGTATTTTTAGTAGAGACGGAGTTTCACCATGTTAGCCAGGATGGTCTCGATCTCCTGACATCGTGATCCGCCTGCCTCGGCCTCCCAAAGTGCTGGGATTACAGGCGTGAGCCACCGCGCCCAGCCTATAATGACTCTTAACCATAGACTGGGAGTCCCCAGAAGTATCAGACATATCCTCAGGACTGAATTTGCTTGTGTCCTTGCACTATCACCCTTGACCACCTTTGTTGTCAGTGACACCAGAAAAATGCTGCGTTCCTTGCTGGGCTCAGCTACTCTGCACTGTAGCTTTTAGCAGAGTGCAGCCGGTCCTCTGTCCACCTTTTGTCATATTTGAGTATGTGGGTACTGGCTCATTGCTGCTTGTGTCCAGGCTTAAGCCAATCCTTCAGTTGGGGTTAGCAGGGAAGGAAATAGAAGAAATATATTACATATCCCTCTTTCTCCTCCCCCTGCCCTCAAGCCAACCATCCATTTACTTCCCTCCTTATACTTTCAAAAGTCTAAAACCCTCTATTTGTTTCCTAGGGCTACTATAATAAAGTACCACAAATTGGGTGGCTTAAAATGACAGAAATGTGTCAAAATCAGGGTGTCAGCAGGGCTATGTTCTCTGTGAAATCTGTAGGAGGATTCTTTTTTGCTTCTAGCTTCTGGTAGCCCCAGGTGTTCTTTAGCTTGCGACAGCATCACTCCAGTCACACGGCACTCTTCTCTCTGTGTCTACATCATCTTCCCTCTGTGTACGTCTGTATCTGTGTCCATATTTCCCCCACCTTTTTTTTTTTTTTAATAAGGACACCTGTCAGTGGATTAGGGCCCACTCGAACGAACTCATTTAACTTGTCTACCTTGGTAAAGGTCCTATTCCTAAATAAGGTCACATTCTCTGGTACTAGGGGTTAGGACCTCGTCATATCTTTTGTGGGGATCTATTATTCAATCCACAGCAGTCCTCTATCTTTTAACTCAGGGGCTCCTGACAACCACATTCTCTGACTTCTATATTTGGGATCTTAGCTCTGTAGGGATATTTGTGTGGACAGGTAGGAGACTAAAACAATGATAAAGTGTTAACAGATTTTTTAAAATGGTGACTCTCATTAAGACTTAGGTAGCTTAACAGCAGGGCTTGCTCATGCTTGTAATCCCAGCACTTTGGGAGGACGAGGTGGGCAGATCACTTGAAGTCAGGAGTTCGAGATCAACCTGGCTAACATGGTAAAATCCCATTTCTACTAAAAGTACAAAAAATTAGCCAAGTGTGGTGGCACACACCTGTAATCCCAGCTACTGAGGAGGCTGAGGCAGGAGAATCGCTTAAACCCGAGAGGCGGAGGTTGCAGTGAGCCGAGATGACACCATTGCACTCCAGCTCAGGCGACAAGAGCGAAACTCCATCTCAAAAAAAAAAAAAAAAAAAAAAAAAAGACTTAGGCGGCTTAAATTTTTCTCTTAAAATTTTCTAGTACTCTATCTTCCTCCAGAAATCTCGTAAGAATCCCAAAATGAGTTACTTTGGCTTGAAAACCAATACTAGTTCACTCATGTAAATGCCACTGCATTTAACAGACTAAAAGAGTACACAGAATTTACATGTGTAAATCATCTCGGAACATACCGTGGCTTTCTGATCAAAGCTCATATTACCAGGTAAGTTTCAAATGTCTCTAAAGTCATAAATAGGAATACACTATCTTGAAACACATTGTCATGCTCCATGACTAGAATGCGAGGAGGTCACCCCAAATCCTTATTCCTTCAGTGTAGATGATTCTTCCTAGTAGTAGTTTGTATCTAGAGTGGTGAGGGTCCAAACAACCAGGCCTTCTCACTTACTATGTGAGGAAGTGGAAATCTCAGCATTTACTACCCTTTGAAATCTTGAGAAGGATTTTATTTTCAAATAAAATAGCTGAACATTCTTTCAAAATGATATTATCAAGTTCAGAGTGGCTTCACCTCACTTCATCCAACTCAGTGGAGAAACCTGAGCCCAGTGGAAAAATTGCAGCACAAAAATATGCATTAAATCGATTCGTAGGGAAAAAGTCACACTGAAGAGGTAGAGCATTTCTTTTGGCTGGTACACATATTTTGTATACCATGTATCAAAGTTGTAAACATAGTAAGACAACCCATACAATAAAGAACAAAAGGTGGGGCGCGGTGGCTCACGCCTGTAATCCCAGCACTTTGGGAGGCCGAGACGGGCGGATCACGAGGTCAGGAGATCGAGACCATCCTGGCTAACACAGTGAAACCCCGTCTCTACTAAAAAACACAAAAAACTAGCCGGGCGAGGTGGCGGCGCCTGTAGTCCCAGCTACTCGGGAGGCTGAGGCAGGAGAATGGCGGGAACCCGGGAGGCGGAGCTTGCAGTGAGCTGAGATCCGGCCACTGCACTCCAGCCCAGGCGACAGAGCGAGACTCCGCCTCAAAAAAAAAAAAAAAAAAAAAAAAAAAAAGAACAAAAGACTTCAGTATATCACAAAAGAGGAAATTCAAAAGACCAATAAACATTCAGAAATATGCAAAATAAGATTACATTGAGATATCAACACACCAGATTGGCAAACATTTTCAAGTCGGACAATGCCAAGTAAGTGTTTGGAAGAATTTGGATCAATAGGAACTCATACATTGCTGGTAGGAGTGTAGATTGATACAGCCATTTTTGGAAAATAGTTTATCCCTGTAAATTGGAAGATTTGCATACCCAGTGTGATGGTTAATACTAACTGTCAACTTGGTTGGATTGAAGGATGCCAAGTATTGATCCTGGGTGTGTCTGTGAGGGCGTTGCCAAAGGAGATTAACATTTGAGTCAGTGGACTGGGGAAGGCAGACCCTCCCTTATTCTGGGTGGGCACCATCTAATCAGCTGCCAGCAAATCTAAACCCAACAATTCTACTTATATGTATATGTCCCAGGGAATTTCATACTATATTATTTAGAAATGTATTTGTAGGTACAAAAAATATTTGGAAAGCGCCATTACCATAAAAGTCAAAATAGTGTGGCTGGGCGTGGTGGTGCATGCCTGTAATCCCAACTACTCGGGAGGCTGAGGAAGGAGAATCGCTTGAACCTGGGAGGCAGAGGTTGCGGTGAGCTGAGATGGCGCCATTGCACTCCAGCCTGGGCAACAAGAGCAAAACTCCATCTCAAAAAAAAAAAAAAAAAGAAAAAGAAAAGAAAAGTCAAAATAGTGTTAGTGTTTTTTCTAGGGATGAGAAAGAAAGCTGTGTCTGGGAAGCAACTAACTGGGGAGTATCTTCTGAGATGCTGGTAATTTTTTAATCTGAGTGATGATTATAGGAGTGTTCACTGTAATTTATTCCTTAAAGTATGTATTTGTTTTTGTGTGTTTTCCTCTGTGTAATATTTCATAAAAAAACAGCTAATGCAGTAGACTTTTATTTTATTTTATTTTTTTCTGAGATGGAGTCTTGCTCTGTCACCCAGGCTGGAGTGCAATGGCATAATCTCAGCTCACTGCAACCTCCGCCTCCCAGGTTGAAGCAATTCTCCTGCCTCAGCCTCCTGAGTAGCTGGGATACAGGTGTCTGCCTCCACGCCCAGCTAATTTTTGTATTTTTAGTAGAGACGGGGTTTCACCATGTTGGCCAGGCTGGTCTTGAACTCCTGACCTCGTGATCTGCCCACCTCGGCCTCGCAAAGTGCTGGGATTACAGGCATGAGACACCATGCCTGGCCACTTGATTTTATTTTTATGTGCTTATTTTGCAGCGTAAGTGAGAGGAAGGTGCCTATGGGACTTTGGAAAGGTTACATGGCAACAGTTCTCACTGGGACTATATGTGCACATGTGACATTGGTGACCACAGGGCTGTTCATTGTACCAGGACGTCCTGGTAGTGGCTTAGGCAATAAAGACACCTGGGTTCAATTTCTCCTTTTTTCCCCTTTACTACCATATAACATGGGAAGCCTGGAATTCGGTGGTTTCCCCAACTGTAAAATAGGGCTCAGATGAGCCACCTCATAGGACTGTAGTGATTAAATGAGGACCAAAATAAGATAACGCATGAAAGGCATTTTCACTACCAGGGCCTCAGTCTGCAGCTGTAGTGCTTTTGTGTGAATTAGAGAGGCACCTCCTCCTGCAAGACACTGTTGGGCTTGAGGGCACACAGCTTGGAGAACAGACAAAGCCACTGTCAATTTAAAAAGGTACACCTTCCAGGCAGAGGAAAGAGCTGAGTTTTGGGTCCCTGTCTCATTCTGCTGAGATGAGTACTGCTGTGTGGTAAATTGCAGAACCATGCAGCAGCCTTGACATTAGGCATATAGTAAATGTTTAATGTAATTGCCATGATATGGATCCAAATTCCTATCCACTCAAAAGATGAGCTATGTACTAGGAAGCAGATGAGCTTCCAAGGTGAAAACATACAGACTTCAATTTTTCCTGTTGGAGAAGTTTAACTTTTTGTACCAGTCTGAGGAATCATTTTCTATTGATTCTATTGTGTTTTTAAATACAACATGATTGGAAAAGAGCAGTTTCCTCATCTTCAAAACAGGAGTTGAGCTGAAACTACACTTTATGTAACTTGCTGGCAAGAAGCCCAGGGATGCTTCAGGGTTAGCAGAACAAAATGATTAGGAAGGGGGAGGTGCATTACCTTTTAATTTTTTTTTTTTAATTTGAGATTCTGCACGAGAGTTCACTTGAAGACAAAATTTCACTAGACCCTGCTTTCGGAAGTCACTCTGCTCTAGCATTCTCTGTCTCTTAAGACTTCTGGATGACAGCACAATACAGAGATTAACATGTGAGTTTTGGTGTCAGACTGTGTTCTACTCACTTATCCATTCAACTGAAATGACCTTGAGCAAGTTATTGCCTCATGGAATTTACATTGCTCTGAAGGTAAAATGAGTAACGTGTTTAGCAGAAAAATAAGTGCTCCGGTATTGATGCAAAAACAGACACATAAACCAATGGAACAAATAGAGAGCCCAGAAATAAAGTTGCATCCCTTCCACCAACTAATCTTCAACAAAGTCAACAAAACAAGTAATGAGAAAAAGACTCCCTATTCTATAAATGGTGCTGGGGTAGCTGGCTTGCCATGTGCAGAAGATTGAAGCTGGACTCCTTCCTTAAACCATATACAAAAATCCACTCGAGATGGATTAATTACTTAAATGTAAACCAAAAACTATAAAAACCCTGGATGATAACCTGGGAAATAGCATTCCGGTCAAAGGCCTTGGCAAAGAATTCATGAGAAAGGTGACAGAAGCAATTGCAACAAAACCAAAAATTGACAAATGGGACCTAATTAAACTAAAGAGTTTCTGCACAGCAAAGGAAATTATTAACAGAGTAAATAAACAGACAATCTACAGAATGGGAGAAAGCATTTGTGAAATATACATCTGACAAAGGTCTAATATCCAGAGTCTATGTGGAACTTAAACAAATTAAGAAAAAAACCCATAAAAAGTGGACAAAGGACAGGAACAAAAGACATACGTGGCCAATAAGCATATGAAAAAATGCTCAACATCACTAATCATTAGGGAAATGCAAATTAAAACCACAATGAGATACCATCTCATACCAGCCATTTTTAATAATGGCTATTATTAAAAAGTCAAAAAAAAAAAAAAAAAAAACAGGTGCTAGTAAGGTTACAGAGAAAAATTACTTACATACCGCTGGTGGGAATGTAAATTAGTTCAACCATTGTGGAAAGCAATGTGGGTTATTCTTCAAAGTACTTGGAATTACCATTTACTGCTAATGGAATTACCATTAGCAGTTCCATGACTGGGCATATACCCGAAGGAATACAAATTGTTCTACCATAAAGACACACGCACACGTATGTTCATCATAGCAGTATTCACAATAGCAAAGACATGGAATCAACCTGAATGCCCATCAACGATAGACTGCTGAAAGAAATTGTGGTACATATATGCCATGGAATACTGCACAGCCATAGAAAGCAATAAGATCACGTCCTTTGCAGCAACATGGATGGAGCTGGACGCGATTATCATAAGTGAATTTAGGAACAGAAAACCAAATACTATATGTTCTCATTTATAAGTGGGAGCTAAACATTGAGTACACATGGACACAAAGAAGGGACAACAGGCGCCAGGGCCTACTTGAGGGTGGAGGGTCGGAGGAGAGAGGATAAAAAAACTACCACTGGGTCCTGTGCTTACTACGTGGGTGACTAAATAATCTGTGCACCAAATCTCCATGACACACGATTTATATAACAAACCTGCATGTGTACCCCTGAACCTATAATAAAAGTTTTTAAAAAAAGGAAAACAAATGCTCAGAAAATGTTAATTTTGAGAAGTGGACAAATCCCTCTATCCTAAACTATGACTTTCCATAAACCTCACAATGACTCTCCCAAGACAGTTTTTCCAAAGAGCAATCTGACTTTGTTCAGTTGTTTGTTAGGTAACCTGTATATGTGCAATTCTAGATACGAGAGAGGGCCTTTAACTCTAAAAAAATATGCAATCTTTCCCAAGCATTTGGGAGGTAGACTGTTTCCATGCTTTTCCCTAATGAAGCTTCATTAACAAATTCTCCCTCCTCCCTCAATCCCTACCCCTGAATGAGTGTATGTTTAATCACGTCTAGAAATGTCAAGGAAATTACCTCTCCCTTTTTAAATTCAGCATCTGGGTGAAATTAACTCTTGAAAAAAATAGTTTTGATTTGATGGCTGGTTGATAGGCAGTGACAACAGAGGCTATGAGAGTTATGGGCTCTGCTTACAGAATCATTCACATGGAAAATGACAAGCTCTAACTGCCCAGGTAAAAATCAGAATTCAGCAACTACTGTTGAGAGTTTTCAAAAATAATTGGAGAGCAAGTTTTCCACAGCCCCCAAGTGAATTTCAGATGGCATTTTATTTTATGTCCTATTTGGATTCTCTAATTGGGAAATCCCCTAGTTGGGAGGAAAAAAGCAACAACAGAAACGTGTTAGGCGTGTGCAAGTGGAGAGTAGATTCTAAGTGAGGATATTGCCCCCTAGTGTTGAAATGTAGCCCAACCAGGAGCACCCCACAAAGCACAGCTGAATACAGTTATGCAAAAGACTCAAACTATTGATCTGATTTGACTTATTTGTGGATGCTCAAAATAATTAACATATTAGACAGCGTTAGCCAATCTGCAGCTAACAATAACTCTTGTTTGAGTACCAGTTGGAAAACTTCCAGGGACTGTGATCTTATGTAAGTATAAGGTAGAGGTGATGACACCTTTAGAAGTAGCAGCTCATTGTGGTGAACAGTTTTGGTTCATGAAAATTTTCTTTCACATTTGTGACAAGTGGTTAATAATTTTACTGTTTGAATCTTGCCAATAGGATATACAGCCAATTGTCTTTCATGAAAGATAAGCTTGTTATATTTTTATATAACTTTTATTAAGTATTGCTAGTATTAAATTCTGTATACAACTTCAGGATATTGAATTCGGTTTTTTAAATTTGGCTAACATGTGAGTTTGTCCTGTGTATCAGGCAAAAGGCTTATGTGGGTTTTGTTATCAGGGAGAGAAAGTTAAAATGGCTTCTTCATCTGACAACCTGTGTTGGTCAGGGGCCAACTAGGAGACAAAAACCACACAGTAATTTGAAAGGGAAAAGCTAAAGTATTAACTATGACCAAGGATTCGAATAACAGGGAATTGGCTGGTAAGAAGTAAAGAGAATGTTAAAGAATACAGAAATAGCAGTTACGGGGAACAGCCACTGTCCCTCGCACTGAGAGAGCACCAACAAAGGTGCAAATTTCAAAAAACATCCCCAAACCCCACCACCTCTACCGCTTGTCAGGACTCCTGGCTGAGATCCAGACCTCAATGGAGACCGTGTGGGTGTAGTCATGATGCTGAGATGCCAAGATGGTGGCGCTCCTTAGAAATGCTAAGGGAGGCTGGGTGCTGTGTCTCACGCCTGTAATCCCAGCACTTTCGGAGGCCAAGGAGGGTGGACCACTTGAAGTAAGGGGTTCAAGACTAGCCGGGCCAACGTGGCAAAACCTTGTCTCTACTAAAATACAAAAATTAGGCCGGGCTCAGTGGCTCACACCTGTAATCCCAGCACTTTGGAGGCCAAGACAGGCAGATCATGAGGTCAGGAGTTCAAGACCAGCTTGACCAACATGGTGAAACCCCATCTCTACTAAAAAATACAAAACTTAGCCAGGCATGGTGGCATGCGCCTGTAATCACAGCTGTTCAGGAGGCTGAGGCAGGAGAATCACTTGAACCTGTAGGGAAGAGGTTGCAGTGAGCTGAGATTGCGCCACTACACTCCAACCTGGGTGACAGAGTGTGACTCCATCTCAAAAAAAAAAAAAAAAAGGAACTAAAAGTACAAAAATTATCTGAGTGTGTTGGCAAGTGCCTGTGATTCCAGCTACTCAGGAGGCGGAGGCAGGAGAGTTGCTTGAACCTGGGAGGTGAAGTTTGCAGTTAGCCGAAATTGTGCCACTTCACTCCAGCCGGAGTGATAGAATGAGGCTCCATCTCAAAAAAAAAAAAAAAAAAAAGAGGAAAGAAATGCTAAGAGAGCTGTTCAGAGGGAGGTATTGTGCCTTAAGGCCAAAGTGGGTGTCAGAGAAAGCTGCCTACAGGGAACTGCTATAGACTGTGGGCTGCCAGTTGCCTGCTGCCACATGCTGCATGAGCCAAGAATGGTGGAAATTGCGTGCTTCAGAAGCCTGCTGAGAGGAGCACACCATAATCTGAAAAGCCATGCTGTCTCCTCCTCCTGTGTTCCTTCCATGTGCTCTACTGACAAAGCTTAACAATGCACCAGCTGGCAAAAGGAAGATACAGGTTCTTTCTCTTTTATTATGGAGCAGGCAATGAAGAGTGGATTTGGACCCTATTCAATAAATGAATAACTGTACAGGATATTTTTAATATTATTCAGTATTGGAAACATGCATTTTTTTGTTGTTGTTTTGTTTTTTGAGACAGAGGCTTGCTCTGTTGCCCAGGCTAGAGTGCAGTGGCGTGATCATGACTCACTGCAGCCTCGATCTCCTAGGCTCAAGCCATTCTCCCACTTAAGCCTTCTGAGTAGCTGGGGCTACAGAGATGCACCACCATGCCCAGCTAATTTTTGTAGTTTTTGTAGAGATGGGGTTGTGTCATTTTGCCCAGGCTATTCTTTTCTAATGTAAGTACTTAACACTATACATTTCTCTAAGCACTGCTTTAGCTACATCCCACACATTTTAACATGTTGAGTTTGATTTTCACTCAGTTAAAAATGTTTTGTAATTTTCCTTGTAATTTCTTTTCACCCATGTACTATTTAGAAGTGATTTCCTTAATTATCAACTACTTGAAGATTTTCCAGTATCTTTCTTTTATTGTTTCTAGTTTATTTCTGTTGTGGTAAGAGAATAGACTCTGTATGACTTTACTCTTAAGTATACTGAGATCTGTTTTATCATTCTGAATATGATGTATCTTAATGAATGTTTCATGTCATTTAAAAAGAATGTTGTTGGGTGAAGTATACTACAAATTTCAACTAGGTCAGGTTAGTTGATGATGGTGTTCACGTCCTTATATCCTTGCTGATTTTTTATCTACTTATTCTGTGAATTACTGAGAGGGGAGCGTTGAAATCTTCAAGTTATAATTTGGATTAGTTTATTTTTCCTTTCAACATTCTCACCACTATACAACCTCAGAAAATGCAAGTTCTGATTCAGGAGGTTTAGGGTAGAGTCTAATAGTCTGCATTTCCAACAAGCTCCTTGGTAGTGCTGCTGCTGTTGCTGATTCCCTGATTACATTTTGAGTAGCAACATTCAAATCTACTATTTTATAGTTTCCTTGGTGAGAAGAACTGCTTGGTTATTAAAATACAAATTACTGGGCCTCATTGCAGGCATGCCAAATCAGCATTTCCAGGGAAGGGCTCTGGAAAGCTGGATGTCCGATCAATATTCGTCAATTTATGTCAGGTAAGTTTTGGGTGTGTGGGAGAATTGAGCATGTCGGGCAATAACTATCAGCTTAGTTCCTATAAGCACCTATCTTCCATTAGTTATTTTCTTGATCATTCAGCTACCAGGTTTCCTTTGGCACAGAAGTATGCTCAGTTAATCACACATTTTCTTTGTTTGCTTTGGATATTCTAAAATTTGTCTATTTTTCTGTGAGGTATTTGTATAGACCATGAAGGTAGGTAGGCAAGGCCAAACTTAACTTAGGTTTAATCTGCCCATCTGAAATTTGGAGTCCAAACAATTCTCCTTTTGCTCTAATAGTGTATGTAACTGTGATGCAAATCAGAGAAATCCAAATGCCCACATCAACAGTTGTCAAAGTACAGTCCTTAGGGGCTGGTTCGGCTACTGGGGAAACCAGGATGCATGAAGCCCAATTGACTTTAAAACTGCTTTTGTTTCTGACAAATAATGAGTGATCCTGTAAGATTTTAATTGAATAGTCTCTTCTATTAAAACCAGATACCAACAAAAATAACAATGGGTAAAACTTTTAAAACCTGTGCCCTAGCTGATTAAAATACAATTTCTGATGAACCTCCCTTTCTCTCTCATGTCCACATGAGATTAGAATGTAAGGCAGGCACCAGGAGAAACTCTTGAGATACAGATTATTTGGTGACACTTAGTGGCATTTGGTCTATTTTCCAAGCTCTCATCTCCCTTACTATAAATCATGGAAAACTCCAGAAGATGTGATAACCAAAGATCTCACATTCCAGAACAACTGATAATAACTATTCTATATGAAAGTGACCATGAATCATATAATATACCCTGTTACACACAAAATAAATATATCCCCAACTCAACTTGCCCTTAGCCAGCTTCCAAAAGTACCCTTGGCCACACCAGTGCCTTCTGACAGAAGGGAAGTCAAAGTGAAAAGAGAAATTTAATAGAAGTCTTAGTTTTACCTTTGCAAATTTTACAAAAACATATGAACTTGTGAATATCTTGCTAGTGCCCTTTCTGGGAATTTTGATGCTCCTATGTAAGTGAGGGGCCTTGAAATTAAGCTTCATTAGCCTTATGGTAAATCCAGCTCTGGCCACTAATTCACCAAAATGATTCCAGGTGCAGGTTGCCAACTCCAGTGGTCACGTCTTGGTCCTCCTCTTACTCTGTCAGCATTGGGTTATGACCTTCTTATGGAAACACCTTTTCTCTTGGTTTTCACAGCTTTTATTCTCCTGGGTTTTTCCTATTTCATAGGCTATTCCTTCTCTGTCTACTCTGTGTGCCTCAGGGCTCAGTATTTGGGCCATGAGAGTGAGTATTTACACTCACTCTCTCATGATCTCATCCAGCCCTATTATTATACATATTGGTTATAAAAATATACCTTTCAAATTTGTACCTCTGTCCTGGACATCTCCCAAGGCTTGAGACATGTAAGTTATCTGCCCACTCACTACCCCACTTGGATGTCTAATGGGAGTCTCAAAATAATTGTGTTCAAAATGAAATCCAATTCTAAACCTATCTTTCCATTTCAGCAAATGCTTCCACTCAGTAGGTCAGTCTACAACCTAGGACTTACCTCTTGATTTCTCTTTGCCTTTCATGACACATCAGTCCATGAGCAAGTACATCAGTACTACCTTCAGAAAGTCTGAGTCCGACGATTTCCCCAGTTTCCAGCACAGCTGCTCTCATGCTAGACCATCACTATTTCTTGCCTGAACTCTTGTAATGGCTTCCATTCTGGTTCCATGTTTCTACCCCTGCCCCATTATAATTTTTCTTCATCTTCTGCTCAGAATCTGCCAATGCTTCCAGTCACATTTAGAACAGAATTCAAAGTCTTATCAGGACTTGGAAAGCTCCCATAGTGTGGTCCCCAGGCCAGCAGGATCAGTATCACTTGGGAACTTGTTAGAAATGCAAATTCCCAGGCCCCACCTATTGAGGCAGAAACTCTGGGGGTAGCCAGCAAAATGAGTTTTCACACACAGCGTATGCTAGTGAGACCAAGACAGGCTAAATTTTGAGCACAGTCCATATTACTTGTCCCATAGCTGGTTCTCTGGCCTCCTCTCCTACCAGTCTTCCTCACTCATGGAACTCCAGGCTCACTGGCCTGGCTGTTCCTGGAACAGGTCCGATCAACTCCTCGGAGTTTTTGCACTTATGGTGCCTCAGCCTAAACTCTTCCCTCAGCCCTGTGAATGACTGAATCCTTTGCTTCAGGTAGGGCTCTTGCTCAAGTGTCATCTGTTTGGAGAGGCTTTCCCTGGTCACCCTTTCCAAAATCACACCACTTTTCCTGGTTTTTCTTCATAGCCCATGCTTCTGTTACTGGGGGTCCTTGTTCTTAGAGCTCCCAAGATGGTGGCGGACTGCTTCCAAGATGGCGGCAAGCCTCTTGTTCTCTGACTGGGGTTCTTGGCCTCAGCAGTTCAAAGGAATGGAATCTTGGGCCATGTGGTGAGTGTTGTAGCTCTATTCAGCTCGATTAAGATGAACCCCAGGCACTTAGCCCATGCAGGAACAATGGCGAGCCTCTAGCCTGATTGGGAGTGGCAATGGGTGCCACCTCGCTGGATCAGAAGTGCAGTAGACACCCTGCCATATCTGGAGGGGTGGAAGTCAGTGGCGGCATCTGCAACAATGGCAATCAGCAGCAGTGGATGACGAGCAAAAGCTCAGTTCAAACCGGAACAAACACGGACCAGAGAGTGTGCAGTTGCAAGATTTAATAGAGTGAAAACAGAGCTCCCATACAGCAGGAGGGGACCCAAAGAGGGTTGCCATTGCCAGCTAGAATGCCTGGGTTTATATCCTCATCATTGTCCCTCCCCCTGCACTCTCAGACAATAGATGATCGGCTATTTCTTTATCTCCTGTTTTAGACTAATTAGCATTTTAGTGAGCTCTCTTTACTACCTTATTGGTTGAGTGTGAGCTAAGTTGCAAGCCCCATGTTTAAATGTGGATGCGGTCACCTTCCCAGCTAGGCTTAGGGATTCTTAGTCTAGGAAATCCAGCTAGTCCTGTCTCTCAGTTCCTCCTCTCAACAAGAAAACCCAAGTGCTGTTGGGGAGTTTGGCTGACGACCGCTCTAAATGCTTCCTGCTGAAATGGGGTGTAGTAGGGGTCATGCAGTTGAGATTTCCTTGGGAGGGGTGCCTTTGATGTCATCAACATCAGAGCATGGGCTAGCAGGCCAGTCCAGGGGTCCGTGGTAGATTTTAGTCATGGACTGCATCTGGGGTTCCATTTGAAGAACCATTTGTAGCTTTACAGCTTCGATTCTGGAAGAGACAAAATTAACAAGGAGGCTAAAGATGCAAGGTCTGAAGTGAAGTAGCAATCTTATAGCTGCTAGAGGCCCTAAGACATCCATTGGCTGAGGAGGCCTCAGGGTCCAGTCTTTTGAAGCTCCTCTGCTCTACATTGTATTTGATCTTTAATTTCTTTAACTTTCTCAGTGACAATTCCACATTGATTAACATAATAACAGCATTCTTCCCCTAAAAATAAACAGGTTTCCCGTCTTTTGGCCATTAGCAAGTCTAAAGCTCTTCAATTTTGAAGGACTTCTGCTGCTAGGGAGTTAAGTTGATCTTACAAGGTGACCAGTGAGTCGGTGACCCATTCCATGTCACTATTTAGTTCTTGAGATAGTTTATAGTAGAACTGAGTAGAGGTTGTGATACCGCCAATGCCAGTACCTAGTCTGCCTAGCGCTCCTGCTCCAATAACAAAAGGAAGAATGGGTATCCTTTTGTTGTGGGGCTTAGGTATGACATACTTGTATAAATCTTGTTCAGTGCAGATGGTCATGGGGTCACCAAGAATGAGAGGAAGCACATAGATTCTGAAGAGCCATTTAAACAATGATAGCCTGAGGTACTACAAATGAAAAATTATTCCTGAGGGTAGGCAGACCATTCCTGTGGGAGGAGTTACCCACCTGATGCATTGGGAGTTGGTTGTTTCTATATTATTACTAAAATTTACACAGGTGAGGTTTGAGGTATGGGTTATCTCCAGATTAGAAACAAGAAATCCTACTAAAATGGATGTGGTGTTTATTTCTGTGCTGAAGTTGTTCCATTGTTCAGGTACAGGGATTGATATGTATGGCCTGGAGTGCAGGGGGAGACACATCCAACAGTTAGTACGGTTTGGGGATGAGGATAAGCCAGTGTAGACTGGATACGTTCCTGATAAGCCAGTGTAGACTGGATGCGTTCCTCACTGAGGCCCTGGTGTCTTTGGATAATTTTAGCTCTAAGTATTTAACCTGCTGTGAGCAGAGCTGAGCCTTTGGTTTGGAAACCTTGTAGCCACAGGTGGCGAGGAAGTTTAAGAGCACTTGGGTGGCTTGATGGCACACGGTTTCTGAATGGGCAGCTAAAAGTAAATCATTCATGTACTGAAGGACAGGAGTGTCCAGGTATAAGAACTGGCTCAAATCTTGGGCTAATGACTGGCCAAATAGATGGGGGCTATCCCTGAGCCCTTGAGATAAAACGGTCCAGGTGAGTTGAGACGTTGGGTTCGAAGGATCTTCAAAAGCAAACAAGAATTGAGAGTCAGGATGTACAGGGATGCCGAAAAAGGCATCCTTAAGGTCCAGGACTGTAAACCACTCTGCTTCCTCTGGTATTTGGGAAAGCAGAATATAAGGGTTAGGTACAGCTGAGTATAGAGGGACAACGGCCTCATTGATAATCCTGAGATCTCGCACAAACCTCCACTGTCCGTTGGGTTTCTCTACTCCTTAAAATTGGAGTATTGCAGGGACTATTGCATGGTTCTTCTAGGCCTTGGGCTTTTAGGTCCTTAACAATCCTTTGGAGTCCTTGTTGGGCCTCGGGTCTAAGGCGGTACTGCCTTTGGTAGGGAAAAGAGGCAGAATTCTTTAGTTTAACTTGAGCAAGACGGGCATTCTTTGCTTGTCCATATTGTCCTTCTGTTGCCCAGGCTTAATTCCTTCCTCAAGCAGGGGACAACAAATGGGTGTTCCTTCTCCTATGTTCAGGTGTATTACGGCCCCTGCTTTTGCTAGAATGTCTCTCCCTAACAAAGGAGTGGGGCTTTCAGGCATAATTAGAAAAGCATGTGGAAATAGTAAAGTTCCCCAGTCACAACTTAATGGCTGGGAGAAGTATCTAGTGACTGGCTGTCCTAGGACCCCTTGGATAGTGACAGATCTGGAGGACAGTTGTCCGGGACAGGACAGTAAGACTGAGAAGGCCGAGCCAGTGTCCAGGAGACAGTTAACCTCCTGGCCCTCAATGGTCAAGCATACCCAGGCCTCTGTGAGGGCAATGGCATGGGCTGGTGCTTGCCCCAGGCACCCTCAGTCCTGCTGCTGGATCACTAGGTTAGTGACTTCGGACTCAGAGGACCTTCGTCCCCTGGGACAGTGGGACTTCCAGTGATTCCCTTGACATAAGGGGCATGGATGAGGGGGCGGCTTATTTCTATTTGGACAATCTTTTTAAAAGTGTCCTTGTAGACCACACTGGAAGCAAGCCCTATTAGACATTTGATTTGCCCAGCTTTTCCCTTTTCCAGAGTCTCCAAAGTCCGCTTGCCTGAGGGCCATGACTAAAGTGGTGGCCTTTTTGTTTATCCTGTTTGTCTCGTTACACCAGCTCCTCCTGATCTCTATTATAAAAAACTGAGGTCGCCAAGTTCAATAGGGTTTCTAAGTTTTGCTCTGGGCCTAAGGCAGACTTCTGAAGTTTTTTTCTAATGTCTGCAGCTGACTGAGTGATAAACTTATCCTTTCAGATTAGTTGGCCTTCAGTAGAGTCAGGTGACAGAGAGGTATCCTTCCTCAGTGCCTCCCTTAGTCTCTCCAGAAAGGCAGTAGGATTTTCTTCCTTTCCCTGTGTTATAGTGGACATCATTGAATAATTCATAGGTTTCTTCCTAGTTTTCCCTAGTCCTTCTAGCATGCAAGTTAGCAAATGTCTGTGGCACCAATCTCCATGTTCTGATTCTGTGTCCCAGTGAGGGTCTACACTGGCAACTGCCTGCTGGCCCGTGGGGAATCATTCTCTTTCCTCTGTTGTCATTCTGTCATTGACCTGAATGAGATATCAGAGATCGCCAAACTCTCGGGCTGCAGTTACGGCAGCACTTCTCTCATTTGGGGTTGGTGTCTGATCTAGCAGTAACATTATATCTCTCCGTGTCAGATCAAAGGATTGTCCTAACCCTTGTAAAACATCAATATAGCCATCAGGGTTATATGAGAATTTACCTAGATCTATTTTAATTTGCTTCAAGTCTGAGAGAGAAAAAGGTACATGCACTCTGGCTGGGCCAAATTCTCCTCCTCCCACCACTTGGAGGTGGTGTAATTGGGGAATATTGGCAGTCTTTGGTTCATTGTTTACGCCTTGGTCTATCTCCTTTTGGACAGTTTGGGTTGAAGGGGGGTCCTTATTAGTTGGGGAAGGAGTCGGGGGATGCTGGGGTAAGAAGGTAGACTCTGAGGGCTTCCAGTAGGGCATAAATCACACTTTTCTTTTTTTTTGAGGCGGAGTCTTGCTCTGTCGCCCGGACTGGAGTGCAGTGGCCGGATCTCAGCTCACTGCAAGCTCCGCCTCCCGGGTTTACGCCATTCTCCTGCCTCAGCCTCCCGAGTAGCTGAGACTACAGGCGCCCGCCACCTCGCCCAGCTAGTTTTTACATTTTTAGTAGAGACGGGGTTTCACCGTGTTAGCCAGGATGGTCTCGATCTCCTGACCTCGTGATCCGCCCGTCTCGGCCTCCCAAAGTGCTGGGATTACAGGCTTGAGCCACCGCGCCCGGCCATAAATCACACTTTTAACATAATTGTGAGTTGTCTCTTAATGAAAACAAAGTTTGTACATATGGCACTTCACTTCATTTGCCTTCTTTTCTACAAAGGGGTTCTAGATGTAAGATGGTGTTATAATTTATACTTCCCTCAGAAGGCCAGATTTCTCCCCCTTGAAGAGGATATTGTGGCCAGGAGGTACTGCAGAAGAATATAAGTCAGTTCTTTCTTAGCGTCTGTGGGTCACATTGGTCCCAATTCTCCAGAATACATCTTAGGGGCATTTTTGCCTTGGGGGGAACGTTTCCCATCTGAAAAAGAACATAGCGGTGACAGCACCCCAGTCATTAAAGAACATAGCGATGACAGCACCCCAGTCATTAAAGAACATAGCGATGCCAGCACCCCAGTCATTAAAGAACATAGTGATGACAGCACCCCAGGCATTTTCTGATGAGCGTTAGTCCTAGAGCATCCTCTGTGGCCCTAATGCTTATTTCTTTTCAGCGTGTGTAACCACTCATGGACCTCTGCTTATCAGATTAGTTACACTCACTGATGTAGCAGTCCTGCACCCCTTTTCCCACCTTTCTTGACCACAAAGAAAGGGATCTGGACTCCTGGATTCTAGTGGTCCTTTACCAGCGTGCCCAACATTGCCTTTGTGCTTAGGGGTGAGTTCTAGAGCTGGGCTGAGTTCCTGAATATTTCATAACAACCCAGTTGCCCCATTAAGATGCATTCGCACAAACAAGAGTTCTTATGCAAATTCATTTCAGAGAGAGTGTGGGTAATCTTTTGAGTCAGAATTGAGAGTTTTTTGATTCTGTAAGTACTTTAAGGATTGGCTGAGTGCAAACATCTCTCACGTTTGAGCAGACCAATTATTAGACAATTTTCCTAACTCTGCTTCTACAAGGGTTTCCCTCAATTACTGAATACCCATTGTGTGTGTGTGTGTGTGTGTGTGTGTGTGTGTGTGTGTTTCAATCACCTGGGAGGAACCATCTATCGTTCTGTCCTGCAGGGGGTTCCTTCTAGGTCTGGTCGGACCTTTGTATGGTAATCAAGATATAAATCTCCTGTTAGGAAATCTGCTGGGTTAAGGAAATTTTCAGTGGTTGTTAAATTATCTTTTTTTTTTTTTTTTTTTTTTTTTAACAGAATAGCCCTATAGTTTAAGATTTTTGAGTTAGTAAGCTACCCCCTTTTTCTTTTTTTGACTTAGGATAGTTCTGAACTGTGAAATGTGCTCACAATGAAGTTTCCTCTAAAAACTAATTTTCTACTTTTCTTCTGTTAGCAAAGCAGTTGCTACTACTGGGATCTCTCTCTTTGACTTTCTGTCTCTCTCTCTCTCTCTTTGACTCCCTCTTTTTCTCTCTCTCTCTCTCCTCTCTCTCTCTCTCTCTCCCTCCTTCCCTTTTCTTTGTAGATGGATGTTAGGAACACAGCGGAAGGACATGCACTTGTTGCCCCCATTTGCCACTATAGGAATATGTGCCTCCCTTTTAATTTACTCAATTCGCTTTCATCTTGATCTATTATGTTGTTGTAGACCCAGTTCCAGTTGTTAGAGTACTGGGTTGTCAGTTCTAAGGCCCTGGCCAAGAAGCCAAGGGTTGGAGATTGTATTGTGTGGCTGGGAGTTGGGGGGTAAGCTGGGTAGAAAATGGGGGAGGAGAGCATCTACACAAAGGGAGAGCAATCCTGCTAGCCATTTACAAACTTGGGGCCCTGGCAAGGGTGGTGAGGGACGGGTGTCACATAACTGTCCATGTCAAGAGCTGTGTACCTAAATTGGGAGGGGCACCAGGGACAAGACTCCCTGGGTTCTTAGCCTAGATGCCTAAGGAGGCAGCATCGAGCTTCCCTAGATCCCTTTGGAGATACAACTTGTTCTAATGCTTGGGAGAGGAAGTGAAAGTCTGAAGCATTAGTACCTAGGAGGCAGGGATGGGAGGAAGTAGATTCAGAGGTAGAGAATTTTGGGGCTACACTTTCAAGACAGTTGTTGTTGGGACCCAGGAGGTATGGGTCAGAAGGAAAGGTAGCAGCACACGCATGGGCGACTGTTGAGTAGAAACTTCTGGCTGCACCATGATCTCAACTAGCTAATACCGGGAGTTTTGGATGACAGCTTTCTGCCTCTAGTCGGCCCTCTGCTTCCCCAGGAAAATTGAGAGCAGAAACTGGTTCCAGGCAGATCAACGCTCCCAACACTGAAGGGTTGGGGGTTGTTAGAAAGTCCTTTCCCAGACAGCCTCACACCTAAGTTTTAAGTTCTGCGGCCACGCTAACCATTTTTTTAACTGGCCAACAGGTGCCTGGTATTTTCCTCCATTCTAAGGAAGGACAGAAAGAATAGCAAGTGAAAGTGGTCCAGTATTACTCACCACTTTGGAGAGTTTCTTTGTGGTTGCCAAAATGTTACCGGGGGATCCTTGCTCCTAGAGCTCCAAAGATGGTGGCAGGACACTTCCAAGATGGCAGCAAGTCTCTTGCTCTCTGACCTGGGGTTCTTGGCCTCACAGATTCCAAGGAATGGAATCTTGGGCCATGTGGTGGGTGTTTTAGCTCTATTCAGCTTGATTAGGACAAACCCCAGGCACTTAGCCAGTGCAGGACGAATGGCAAGCCTCTAGCCTGATTGGGAGCGGCAGTGGGTGCTGCTTTGCTGGATTAGAAGTGCAGTGGACACCCTGCCAGATTGGGAGGGGTGGAAGTCAGTGGCAGCGTCTGCAAAGACGGCAATCAGCAGTGGTGGATGGTGAGCGGAAGCTCAATTCAAATTGGAACAAACATGGACCAGAGAGTGTGCAGTTGGCAAGATTTAATAGAGTGAAAACAGAGCTCCCAAACGAAGGGAGGGGACCCAAAGGGGGTTGCCAGGCTAGAATGCCTGGGTTTATATCCCAATCATTGTCCCTCCCCCTGTGCTCTCAGGCGATAGATGATTGGCTATTTCTTTACCTCCTGTTTTAGCGTAATTAGCATTTTAGTGAGCTCTCTTTACTACCTTATTGGTCGGGTGTAAGCTAAGTCGCAAGCCTCATGCTTAAATGTGGATGGGGTCCTCTTCCCAGTTAGGCTTAGGGATTCTTAGTTGGCCTAGGAAATTCGGCTAGTCCTGTGTCTCACTGCCAGCTGCCATGTTGTGTGTCTTCATTATCAATCTAAACTCTGTGAGGTTAGGGGTTTGGTTCGTCCCCTTCTAGTCCATCTCCCATGCTCAGAACACTGTTTAGCACATAGCAGGAGCTCAATAAGTACTTGCTGCAGGAATTACTGCACTGATGACATTTAAGTAGTGGAGGAGCCTCTTCTTACCTCCCTTTCCACTTTCCCCAGGAAAGCTTGAGCAAGTATTTCTAGCTCCTTTGTTCAATTGAGCTTTGTAGATCTTGGCCGAGTTTAGGTGCACTTTTTCCGCTTACTTGTGAATCTGAGAGTAGAGTGCGGAAGGGGAAGGGCTCCAGCTGTAGTGTCAGCAGGCTTGTCTTTTTGCTTTGTTGTGTGGCTCTGCCCCAGTTGCGGACTTTGGGCAGAGGTTTGAGCTCTGTAAGTACCAGCTCCTACATTTGCAAAACAGGGATAATAATCCTCATACCCAAAATAGAGGTGAGTTGAGGATTAAATGCATGAAAGTCACTTTCATAGTGCCTGACATTGGTAAGTGCTAAAGAAATGTTAGATTTCTTTGGAATTTAGTGACCTTATGACTAGGCATGGGGGCTCATGCCTGTAATCTCAGCACTTTGGGAGGCCGACATAGGAGGATCTCTTGAGTCCAAGAGTTTGAGACCAGCATGGGCAACATAGGGAGAGTCCCATCTCTATTAAAAAAAAAAATTAGCTGGGCAAGGTAGCACGCCTGTAGTCTCAGCTTCTCAGGGGGGTGAGGTGGAAGAATCGCTTGAGCCTGGGAGCCTGAGGCTGCAGTGAGTGGTGATCCTGCCACTGTTCTCTAGCCTGGGCAACAGAGCTCCCTGTCTCAGGAAAAAAAAGAAAAAAAAAAAGAAAAATTGTGATCTTGCTTTCTAAACTATGGAGCTATCCCCAGAAGGTAATGAGAATGACCTGAATATCTGGTTTGCTGGGAGGTGGTTTACAGGGAAGGAGAACCTCATCTGCTTAGGAAGCTCATTTAAAAGCAGTATTACAAAGTAATTCTTTTTCTGAGGTATTCAGCATCTGGTGACTTTGCAAGCTTTTAGCTTTTTATTTTATTATTTGCTCAGAAAAACGTTCTTGCTTTTCCTGAGCTGCTAATTCACTTGTGACCAACTCTTTTTCTTGTTAAAACCCAGCAAGATATGCAAATACAGAGAAGGCATGCACTGACTGCAGGGAAGTTGGAAGCCCACCGCCGGGGCAGTTATTCATCTTGGGGCAAACTTCTTTGAAATGGTTCATTTGTGGCCAGGTGCAGTGGCTCAAGCCTGTAATCCCAGCACTTTGGGAGACTGAGGCAGGTGGATAACCTGAGGTCAGGAGTTCCAGACCAGCCTGGTCAACATAGTGAAACCCCGTCTCTACTAAAAATACACAAATTAGCCAGGTGTGGTGGTGGGCCCCTGTAATCCCGGCTACTTGGGAGGCTGAGACAGGAGAATCACTTTAACCTGTGAGGCGTAGGTTGCAGGGAGCTGAGGCAGCGCCATTGCACTCCACCCTGGGCAACAGAGCGAAACTCCATAACAGCAACAGCAACAACAACAACAACAACAACAACAACAACAACAACAACAGGTGCATTTGTGAAATTCTGAAGAAGACCCGAAGGTTGAGGCGGTGAGTGGGAGGAGATCTGCTAAGAACTTGACATCTGCAACCCTGTGTCTTTGCCAGTACTTTCTAGGCCAGCAAGTTACACCTTAACGAGCACCTGCTCTAGAATCTATGCAGGTTTCCTTGTCAGTTCTCTCCCTTTCAGATGTGCCTGTGTGATGTGTGTGCCTGGGACATATGCTGACCTTGGTAGAAACAGAATGGTTAGAAATGTGTATTTGCCTCCTCCCAGGTTTCCTCTTTTTTAGGGTTCTCACCTCACTTTCTAGTCTCAATTCTCTTTCCACTGGGGCCTTGAAAAAGATCCTCCCCAAAGGGTGATAGTTGGAAATGACTTTAGGTTGATATCCTTGTCCTTATTTGCATAAGAAACCAAAGGCATTTGAGATCTTAACGAATTAAATTTCAAAGGCTGAATTTCAGTGGAGGAAATGAGAGGAATTATCTCCACTGAAGCCTTTCTAGGGCCCCTCAAATTACAGTGTTGGTAGCTATCTCCTTCTGTGTGGCTATCAGTCCTTGAGAAATGCAAGGTATTGAATTGATTTCCTTTGCTCTTACTTCAATCTGTTTTTGTTGTTTTTATTTTATTACAATAATGCTTTCATATTATATTTTGTGATTACTTCTGAGTTTACCACAAAACAAAAACCACACAAACCTCATAAAATTGTCAGAACATTAGCTTTATTAAAGACAGAGCTGTTATTGAATGATTCTCCTATTATTTATTTCCCTTGTAGCTTGCTAGATCTTTGTTAACTTTCAGGAAGCCCCAGATCACAGGGTTATAAGTTCTATATTTTAAATGTGCCAGTTCAGCCCCAATATAACACTTTCCTTTCCTTGATTTGCTCAGCGTAAAAACATGGAAATGAAACCACGCTTTTCCTGGATTTCTCTACAGTTTCTAGCAGTTCTACTGCCACTGACAAATGCTGACTTCTTTTTACCAGTAGAGCATTTAAATTTTCCTCCTAAGTCAGCGTAGAGTTCCAGATATCTGCTGAGAACTGACAATCCTGTTCAGGGCAAATATGTTGGTGAAGCTGATGAATAAAGATCATTCACCATCTGTCTTCTTTTTTTATTTATTAAGGATATTAACCCTTTACCATATTTATTGCAAGATTTTTTGCCCCCAGTTTCTTGTTTAGCTCTTGAATTTTTCTTTTTTTGAGATGAAAGTGTCCCTATGTTGCCCAGGCTGGTCTCTTATCTCCTGGACTCAAGTGATCCTCCTGCCTCAGCATCCCAAATAGCTGGGATTATAGGAGCACACCCACACCCAGCTCTGACTCTTTTTTTTTTTTTTTTTTTGTAGTATACTTTCCCCCCAAATGCTTTGTATTTTTATATGGTAAATAACTAAATCTTTTTCACTTATGGTCTGGCCATTGGCATAGGCTAATCTGTTTTTTCTCAGTAGAAAGGAAAATTTCCAATTCCAGAGGCCATATAAGGTCATACTTGTGGCTTAGTCATGCCCCCTTGGACTCAGAAGACAGGTTATACTTAATTGTAGTTTGTGGGGTACAGGGTTTTGCTACTGAATATCCCAACCTATAAGTCAAGCTTTTCTTCCAAACCAGGATTAATTTATGAGGACTGCACATCGTTAGTCTGGCTTCTCTAATCTAGGCTTTCTACAGTCACAGCCAGAGACAGCTGAGCTTTCCCATCCTTTGTGAGTAAATGAGCAGCTTTGGGGAAAAGAATTGGCAGTATCCAGGATGCTGGTGATCTTGCTACAACCGGCAGATCTGTGACTACTGAGAACAATGCTGTGCACAAAAGTCCAAACACAGCAGGGAGTCGTGTCGCGCTGATCTCACTGGAACCCTGGGCACTTTAACACTCTAATTTCTCCCTCCTTAAAACATGTTTTTCCTCAGCTCCAGCAAAGTGATGATCATCCCTGTATATTTCCATCCACAAGGATCTGTTTTTACTTATTTGTAGTTGTGATTAGAATAGACAAATGATTGTTTTTCAGTTAACATTGTAATCCACGTGTCTTTCTGTATTTCTATGTACATATTTTCATTGGCCACATATTATTCTATTAGTTAGAAAATATGATAATTTTCTTTGTCTTTTTATCTTAGCCTGGGTTTCCCCCCAAAGTAGACTTTCGTCAAGGATTTGGGTGTAAGGAGTTGAATAGGAAGGTGATCCCAGGACGCCATGGGTGAAAGTGGGGAAGTGAGTCAGGAAAAGGAAGAAAGCCATTGAAGCTGCATTCATAATGGGTAACTTTTGAGGGTGACTGGAGCTCAGTCTTATTAATATCCCTCTAAGAAACTGTGGAAAAGAATCCAAACATTTCCCGTCAAGAGGTGAGAAAGCTGGGTCATTATCACCTCCAACTCTGGTTGACAGTCTCTGAGACGTTAACTCCCTGGTACTTCCAGCCTGCCCCGTGTGTGAGCCAAGCACAGTCCGGGGCTGGAGAGGGGCCTGTGGACTGAGAGGTACAGGAGGCCAGTGGACAGCAGGGAGTTCTCTTCAGATGACCTCCAGGGTGTGTCAAGGGGATATGGGCAGGGCATGGCTGCATCTTTCACAGTATGTCCTTTGTATTGCTTACCAATGTGCCCATGTGAAGTTCACTCTGTCATTAATTTACGGCCTTGATCATACCCCTGATGGAAGGACCTAACAGCACCGTGGTTGGGGGGATGCTGCTGCAGTGTTCCCAGGCTGTGGGGATTTTCATCCTCTTCTTCACAGAATGTTCATTCTGGAAGCCCCTCCTCTTTGGTTAATGTTTCTACTGGTCTCGGTTGCTCACCTAATGGGATGACCAGACCTTCTTCCCTGGTGAGTCAGGCTTCCTGGTGATCTTGCACTTGGAAGGCTATGGAAGCATTAAGGGGCACCGCACTGAACCACTGACATTCTCCCTGCTCCCACTATGTAGCAGCAACCATGTCTCCTTATCACAATCCTCATCAGTTATGCTTGCTAGTCTATTAACTTCTTTAGAGGATCCCCAGATGATCAGGAAGCAGTGGTAACTTTAGGTTTAGGAGAACTCTGTTGTGTATATTCCATGCCCATAGACTAAAATTTCTAATTCTGCAGAACTTAAACTTGTAAGGACAGGAATGCCAAAACACGGAAGTGGTTCACTGGAAGTGATGGTGAGAGGATTTGTCCATTTGGGCTTGGTCCACATCTTGGTCCCTTTGGACTGTTAAAACAAAATACCACACACTGGGTGGCTGACAGACCGTAGACATTTATTTCTCACAGTTCTGTGGCAGACATTTATTTCTCACAGTTCTGGGGGCTGGAAGTCTGAGATCAGGGTACCAGCATAATTGAGTTCTGGCAAAGGCCTTCTTCTGGTTGCAAACTGCAACTTCTACTGTAAACTTGCATGTTGGAAGAAATGATCTGGCTTTCTTGGGCCTTTTTTATAAGGGCACCGATCCAATTCCTGAAGGTGCCACTCTCATGACCTAATCACTTTGCAAAGGCTTCACCTCCTAATATCATCAACTTAGGGTTTAAGATTTCAACATAGGAGTTTTGGGGGGACAAAAACATTCAGACTATATCAGGGGTTATTCCTACTCATACCCCTTCATTCTGAGTCCTGTGTATTTTTAACTACTTAATGTCTGTTGATTCAATGTTTATATCTTATCTTGAAAGACTACACCTCAACTGGCTGACATTCGCAAGCTGGAACCATAGCTGTGTCTTTAACAGATCATTCCAATGTTCTATCACATTGGCAACCTTCTGGGTGGAGTGGTAAATGATAGGACCAGTGGATCCTGTGAACATGTGCTCGTTGTTGCATTGCTATAAAGTGGGTCCCTTAGTCCAAGTAGATGTTATATAGGATCTCTTACTGGTAAGTCACATACTGTATGAACCTTCCAATAATCATGTTGATATGGGCAGTATAGGCAAAGAAGGCAAATCTTACCTGGACTACACATCATCCTGGTAAAGATGAATCATTGCTTCTCTAGTGTGTAAGGAAATCAACTTGTCACCAAGTGATTTGTTGGCTTCCTTGAGGGAATGAATGCCATATTTAGGCCTCAGTATTGTTTCTTTTCCTTCCCTCCCTCCCTTCCTTCATTCCTGTCTTATTCTGTTGCCCAGGGTGGAGAGCAGTGAAGCAGTGATGCAATCACGACTCACTGCAGCCTCGACCTCCCAGGCTTCCCAGTAGCTGTGACCACAAGTGTGCCACCACATCCAACTAGTTTTTACTTTTTTATAGAGATGGGGTTTCCCTATGTTGCCCAGGCTAGTCTTGAACTCATGGGTTCAAGCAATGCTTCTGCCTTGGCCTCCCAAAGTGCTGGGATTACAGGCATGAGCCATTGTGCCTGTCTTAGTTTCTTTTTAAAATTTTTATTAAAGAAATTGTTTATTCTTGAGACAGTCTAGAGTGCAGTGTGGCACAATCATAGCTCTCTGTAGCCCTGAACTCCTGGGCTCAAGTGATCTTCCTGCCTCAGCCTCCTGAGTAGCTGAGACTACAGGTATGAAACACCATGCCTCATCTTTTTTTTTTTTTGAAATGGGGTCTCACTATGTTTCCCAGGCTGGTCTCAAATTCCTAGCATCAAGTGATCCTCCTGCCTTGGCCTCCCAAAGTGCTGGAGTTACAGATGTGAGCCACTGCACCTGGCTAGTATTGGTTTCTGATACTGACATTTAGCAGTGGTGGTAACTAGAGTATCTTTGATAAGAAGGGCCCGTGCTATCAGGCTTCGGCATAGCTTCCATCCCCGCCACCATGATTACTCTAGTCACAAACTTACTGTGAAAACACTGGAGTGCCTGAGAACAGAGGCTGGACACCAGTACAGGATGAGCCTTCCTGTGTAACCCCTCTGTGATGAATGATCTGCTAGGTACTGACCTGAATCACAAACATCAATACATGTGCTCCTTCTCCAGACTTCCTTGATCCTATCTTCTAATATTTCTCCCTTTCTCTTTTCAGGCCCTGACCAGCCAACAGAGCTGTTTACCAATTCCCAGGAGTTCTTGAATATCTCTACCTCTGGCCACTTTTTCCTCCCCCTACAGTTAATTACTACACATGCTGCTCAAAGCTCTTTCTACTGGGAGAGCTTTATGTTTTTCTCTCTCCACCAACTGATCTTAGGAAATCCCTCACAAGGTCATAGGTAAGAACCAAGGGAGAGGCAAGAGTGCAAGAGTTTGGTAACTTAGCATCTGGGTCACCTTTCTGTGTAACTTAGTTGTGTCTGCCAGACCTCCTTAGGCCTAATCCTGAATGTCATGGTGAGTTGGTCAGGAAGCAATGGTACAACATTCATCAGAGTGGTGAGCAGAGGAGTGAACTCAAAATCTGTCCTTTCATTCCAAGCTCTTGGCCTCCATTTTAAAATCAAATCAAATTGACCAGGCATAGTGGCTCATGCCTGTAATCCTAGCACTTTGGGAGGCCGAGGTGGGGCAGATTGTCTGAGCTCAAGAGTTTAAGACCAACCTGGGCAACATGGTGAAACCCCATCTCTACTAAAAATACACACACAAGAAATTATCTGGGTGTAGTGGTGCACACTTGTAGTCCCAGCTACTTGGGAGTCTGACATATGAGAATTACTTGAACCCAGGGGGTGGAGGTTACAGTGATCCAAGGTCATGCCACTGCACTCCAGCCTGGACGACAGAGCAAGACTCTGTCTCAAAACAAAACAAAAAACCAAATCAATAATGGATGTCTGTCAGCTGGCTAGATACGCTTAGCGTGACAGCCATTCTTAAAGCCTTGGATGTCAGGCTTGCTGGGGAGATCATGGAGAACCCCAAAATACCCACGGGTCATTGGGAATGTTGGTCATGCTTCAAACCAGCTTCTTTTCACAGGGAATCTTAGCCATCATGTGAGGCTGGGAAGAGTCCTGAAGTAACTAAGAATTTCTGGCCGGGGCACACCCTGGTGTTATTCAAAGGCTTCTTGACTGGACCCAGCCTCCGACAGCCTGCCCGCTGTTGTTAAAGGATCCCCAGCTATCCTGTCACAAAACTTTCCTTCTTTTTCTATCTGTGGTTGCTTTGTCTCATTCTCTCTGTGTATTGAATATGTGTGAGTTTTTAGAGCCTGGGGAAGTAATCCTGTTAGGCAAGATCAGGAAACGCTGTAATAACCGGGGATATAGCTCAGGAGAATGCCACTGCCATCTTCTAGGAACAGAGGTCTTCCCTTCTCCCATAGTGAGGTCATTCGCTGCCAGTCCTTGGTGAGCACGTGGTATTTCCAAGCCAACAGCGCCACCTAATGGAAATATAAATCCTCTTTATAAGACACAGTGCTGGTACTCTGCGGTATACTGCAACTTCCCAATTTCTCCTTTTTGCACCTTTCTATTGGAAACCAGGCTTTATGCTGCTTCTGTGAGTGTGAAAGTTCTGCCTTCAACAATTAGGAGTAAAATGTCCTCTGCAGCCAAATTTTAGTCCTGATACTGCCCCTTTAGCAGGAAAATCGCCATTAGGTCCCCACGTCCCTTTAAGACACCCATTCTGTCTCTGATTAAGACAGTACTTAATTAGTAAGGGGATTTTTAAGGTCCAGAAGTTAAACAGAACCATTTTTCTAAGGGTAAATGCTTTAGTATGGACCATAATAGCAGGCAATCTATCACATTCCCTCCATTGAAGGAGCCTTGCCTTTTATATAGTGTTTCCCAAGATCCTTTTTGTGAGGGGTGGGGTGGCGAGGAGTCACACAGGTCATACAAGTCTAGGAAGTCAAAAGGAAATCACAGGCAGAGGACTAGAGCTACTTGGGTGAGCATGACTAGCCCAATAGCTTAGTATCTCTGTTGCCATGGCTTGGAGGGTCATTCCTACAACCATGGGTGACACATTTAACAGGGTCCCAGAAACCAAGGAGGCAAAAAACAGTCAGGGGGGACACTCCCACTGTCTTCTACTCTACCCTGGGTCACACACAGAAAGGAAGGTGACAGGGACACCTTTTTCTCACTTCTCTTTCTAGACGGGTAACAGATCATCTTCAGCATGCACTCCACTGGAGTGTATTCTAAAGCACTGGGACTCCTTTAACCCTGAGACTTTGAATAAAAATCACCTCATATTCTGTTGCACAAGAGCATGGCCTTCTTACCGTCTTGGGGACAGACAAACCTGGTCTTGATTTTAATATTATCCAACAATTGGATCTTTTCTGTAGACAGAAGGGCAAATGGTCTGAGGTCTCCTATGTACAGGCTTTTCTTCATCCTGCAACACAACACAGACCTTTACAAGCTTTGCCTGATCAACCTAGTTCTCTTAGCAGCCATGGCAGGCAAACCCACGGGAATAGTTCCCTAGAGCTAAAGCAGATTCCACAGGAGCAATCTGAGACAGCTATTGAATGTCCCAACCCTCCTAGTACCCCTCATCCAGAACCCCCTCCAGTCATACCATCAGCTCCTCCAGCTCTACCATCTCCAGTATTACCCACTTTCCCCACTTTTTACCTCTGCAGGAAATGCCTGATGGAAATGGTGCCATGAGGGTTCACGTTCATCTCTCATTACAGGACCTTAAGCAAATAAGGGGAGACTTAGGCCAATTTTTTGATGACCCCGATAGGTATATAGAAACTTTACAAAATTTAACTCAGGTGTTTGGCCTCACATGGAGGGATGTTATGTTCCTCCTGGGTCAGAGCCTTACTGCAGCTGAGAAGCAGGCAGTTCTGCAGGCAGCAGAAAAATATGGAGATGAGCAACTTGTCTGCTATAGCAGACCAAAGAGAATAAAGGGGAGAGGGAAGGTGAAGAAGTAATGGAAACTCCATTCCCACCAGGAAGAGAAGCAGTTCTGGTAGACAACCCTGATTGGAACCCCAATAGATCAGCAGATGAATGGAAAAGGACGCACTTTTTAATATGCATATTAGAGGGCTTATGAAAAACCAGGGCCAAACTTCTTAATTAAGCTGTCCATGATAGACTAAAAAGCAGATGAGAATCCCACAGCCTTTATGGAAAGGCTGAGAAAGGCACTAATAAAACACACTTCTTTATCCCCCAATTCAGTTGAGGGACAGCTCATCCTGAAGGACAAGTTGATTACATAGGCAGCTCCTGATATTAGAAGGAAACTACAAAAGCAAGCTATAGGACCAAATAGCACCCTAGAAAACCTCCTGAGAATAGCCACTTTGGCCTTTTACAGTAGGGATTAGGAGGAGGCCCAGGAAAAGGAAAGGAAACCGAGAGAAGGACAGAGGCTCTAGTAGCAGCGTTGCAAGCTTGCAAAGTCCAGGATCCCCAGAGCACATCCACTAGCTGTTATCAATGTCGCAAATCAGTGCATTTTAAGAAGGAATGCCCAGGCAGCAAGAAGAAGCCACCTCAACCCTGTTCAGCCTGAGACCACTGGAGATCAAACTGCCCCTGGAGATGGAGGTCACTGGGTTCAGAACCAGTCTGATAGTCCAGCAGGACTGACAGGTCCCGGGGCTCAAACCCCTGGCTCCAGCAGCTCAGACTGCCATTATAGGAGCCCTGGGGGATTCTGGAACTTGAAGGAAGGAAGGTAGATCTTCTTCTGGATACTGGAGCCAGTTTCTCTCTTCTCCTCTTGATTCCAGGCCTCCCCTCTTCCCATAGCACAACTATAAGTGGCGTCTCAGGAAAAACTCTAATCCGGTATTTTTCTCAACCCCTTAGCTGCAGATGAGGTAGGACCTATTATTTACACATATCTTTTTAATCATGCCTGAAAGTCCCACTCCTTTATCAGGTAGAGATATTCTACCTCACATGGGGGCCAGCATCTGTATAGCTCCAGGGCAAACTCTTTGTCTCTCCCTGATGGAAACTAATATTAAGAAGTGTGGGCAACTCAAGGAAGAATAGATTGAGCTATAATCTCTAGGCCAGTACAGATCCATCTTCTTTTCCTAACTAAAGACAATATCCCCTAAGGCCAGAGGCTAGGAAAGGGCTAGAAGCCATTATTAACCTAAAGATGCAGGACCTCCTCAAACCCTGTAATAGCCCATGCAACACCCCAACATTAGGAGTGCAGAAACCCAATGGAGAGTGGAGACTAGTTCAGGAACTCTGCTTTCTGAATGAAGCTGTAGTTCCAGTCCCCCCAGTAGTCCCTCATCCCCATACCTGTTAACTGAAATACCTGAGAGAACTAAATGGTTTACAGTGTTAGATTTAAAGGATGCCTTTTTCTGCATACCATTACATCCTGATTTTCAATACCTGTTTGCCTTTGAAAATCCCTCCTGCCAAACTGCCCAGTTAATATGGATGGTGCTGCCTCAGGGAGTTCGAGATAGTTCTCATCTGTTTGGGCAAGCAATGTCAAAAGATCTCTCTGAGATTGTCTACCCTCATGTTATGGTCTTGCAGTACATTTTTGATATTCTGTTCTCTGCCCCAGCTGAGGAAACTTCTCATGAAGGCACCAAAGCTCTTTTTAACTTCTTAAATAGCAGAGGATATAAGATTTCAAAATTCAAGGCCTAGCTTTGCAAAACCTCAGTGAAATACCTAGGTTTAGTGCTGTCAGAGGGGACCAGAGCATTAGGGGAAGAAAGGATTCAGTCGATTTTCTGCTTCCCCATCCCCAAAACCCTCGAGCAACTATGAGGATTTTTGGGCATTACAGGATTTTGTAGACTATGGTTACCTAGGTATGGGAAATAGCTTGTTTGTTATTTAACCTCATAAAAGAAACTCAGGGAGCTAAAACTCATCTTTTAACCTGGGAACCTAACAGTCAAAAAGCCTCTGACCAGCTAAAACAAACCTTGCTTAAGACACCAACTCTCAGCCTTTTTAGAGGGAAGGCCTTCAACCTGTATGTATCAGACCTATGCAGCCAGGAAAGGTCTCAGGGAAACTCCCCTAGAGAACTCACCCTGGGCCCTCTTCACAGGTGGGAGGTCTTTTGTAGAACAAAGAATCTGCAGGGCGGATATGCAGTAGTCACTCTAAATGATGTCACTGAAGTGCTTCTGTCTCTCCAGGCATAAGCTCTCAATTAGCTGAGCTAATAGCCTTAAAAGAGCACTTTAATTAAGCAAAGGAAAGGTACTAATATTTACACTGACTCCAAGCGTGCTTTCCTGGTTCTCCATGCTCCTGCTGCTATTTGGAAGGAAAGACATTTTCTTACCACTAATGGATCTCCTATAAAATATCACCAGGAAATTAACATTATCATCCTCAGTCTTCCTTCCATGAGGAACAACAGTGATGCATCGTAGGGAACATCAAGAGGGAACAGATAAAGTAGCTGAAAAAAACAGATGAGCTGATCAGGCAACTAAGTCAGTGGCAAGGAAGTCTCAAGACATCAACACACCTCAAACCCCTCTAATTTGGGGACGCTCCGTAAGAGAAATTAAACTTCAGTACTCCCCACAGAAATAGAACGGGCCAGTTCTCGAGGATATCCTTTTCAGCCCTCAGGATGTCTACAGTCAAAGAATGGCAAACTCCACTTGCCAGCCTCTAGCCAATGTAAAGTCCTCAAAATCCTTCACTAAACTTTTCACTTGGTAAAGGATAAAACTTATCAATGTGCCCAGAGATTGTTTTCAGGAGAGAACATACTAGAAACATTCAAACAAGTTGTTAATGCTGGTGAAGTCTTTTTCAAAAATAGTCCCCTGAATAGGACTCCTTCCTCCTCAAACCAAAGAATAGGAAGTTATCCCGGGGAAGACTGGCAGATAGACTTCACCCACATGCCAAAGATGAAGGGCATTCGATACCTTCTGGTGTGGGTAGATACTTTCACTAATTGAGTAGAAGCATTTGCAGGCTGCACAGAAAAAGCCTCTGAGGTAATAAAAGTATCAGTTAATGAAATAACTCTCTGCTTTGGCCTACCTAAGTACCTTCAAAGTGACAATGGTTCCATGTTTAAGGCAGCTGTCACACAAGGGGTCTCAAAAGCACTAGGCATAGAATATCATCTACATTGTGCTTGGAGACCCCAGTCTGCAGGAAAGGTAGAGAAAACTAATGATATTATCAAGAGACACCTCAGAAAATTATCCCAAGAAATTCACCTTCCTTGGGCCACTCTTCTTTCCAAGGCCTTAATACAAACAAGAAATACTCCTTCAAAAGTAGGTCTCAGCCCTTTTGAGATGCTGTGTGGACAGGCTTTCCTCACCAATGATTTTCTATTAGATCAGGAAACCTCTGAGTTAGTTAAGCATGTCCTCTCCAGCTCACCTCTAACAGGAATTAGCACAATTAGCAAAAGTCCAACCCCAGGAAATAGGACCACCTCTTGTCAACCCAGGAGATTTGGTACTGGTAAAGGCTCTCCCTTCTCTCTCTGCTTCTCTAAGCCCAAACTGGGAAAGGTCTTATGCTATTCTTTCAACCCCTTCGGCAATAAAATGTACAGGAATAGACTCCTGGATCCATCGCACTTGAGTCAAAGCCTGGGGAGCTGAGGGAATGACCCCTGACAGCCCACAGGAATGTCCTGAATATCAATGTGAAGAAATAGGAGACCTTAAGCTAAAAATCATAAAAGAGAAGTCATTGAGTGAGAACTACTCATCTTACTCATTTTCACCCCTACCTCATCAAATACTTTTTGTCATTTCTGCCTCTCCTTTTGAGATTTACTGCCAAATATTAGAATTTCTTTTTGAGGCATATTTGCAAGGAAATTTTAAATTATCCATGGAGTTACATCTGTAACTTCATAGAACTGTAAAGATAAATTCTGTATATCTTGGCAAATAACAGTTTTAGATGGAAATTACTTACCATGTCACCCTTGTGGGAATTGTTATACTCACTGTACTATTTGCAGTAGGAGCATGGTATGGGAGCACTTTCAGCTGGGCAACTAACTCCTCTGAGAAAAACACTCTGCCCCCAGTGCCAAAGACCGCTCTCCCCCAAAATAAGCTTCACACCCTCAGGCTGGGAAAAGTTGACCGGATAATACAAACGCCTCCCTCTGCTTTAATTTTATTTATTTTATTTTCGAGACGGAGTTTCACTCTTGTTGCCCAGGTTGGAGTGCAGTGGCACGATCTCAGCTCACTGTAACCTCCTCCTCCTGGGTTCAAGCGATTCTCCTGCCCTAGCCTCCTGAATAGCTGGGATTACAAGTGCCTGCCACCACAACAGACTAATTTTTGTATTTTTAGTAGAGATGAGGTTTCAGCATGTTGGCCAGACTAGGTCTTGAACTTCTGACCTCAGATGACCCACCCGCCTCAGCCTCCCAAAGTGCTGGGATTACAGGCATGAGCCACCATGCCCAGCCACCTCCCTCTGCTTTACAAGCAACAGGGAAGGACCATACTTGGGATATCTCAAACATTGTCAAATCACACTTGTAATTGCTGATAGTTCAAAGATTTGGGGAGGAAAGTGCAGTAAAGGTGATCTAAAAGGATCAGAAGCTCTACTGGGAGGCTTTCAGAATCTAGCCTCTCCTTCTGGTTGGAAGTTCCAATAGAAATGGCACACTCTAACTAAGCACTTTGACTATAATGTAAAGAATAACACATGGGCCTTTCCAAACATGCCCCCTCATGGAATTCCAGACCCTTGTATGATGTTCGCTAACAGTAGCAGCCTACAAATTTGTGGGCGAACCGGAGACATCTGGACTGATAGCTCTTGCCACAAGGATCATCTTAGATATTGGCCAGGGCATATTATGTCTATAATTTTTCAAAACTCCATTTGTCAGGTTGACCCTTCTCACTTGGCATGTCCAGTTCCAAATGGCATCATAAATGACTATCCTGAATATTGATATCCTTATCCATGTCCAAGGATACCCCTATTATATGTAAAGAGGGGAAGCTTTTAATATATGAGAAAAAACTGCTGGTGTCTCTATCAAGACACAACTTAGAACCATCCCTTCAAAGAACAGGGCTATATTTTCTTTGTGGTTCCTGACTACACTTAATCCTCCCAAGGCCTTGGAAGAGAATATGTACTATAGTAACAGTAGTTCCTGAATTATTTTATTTTATTTTTAAATTACACTTTAAGTTCTGGGACACATATGCAGAATGTGCAGGTTTGTTACATAGGTACACATGTGCCCTGGTGGTTTGCTGCACCCATCAACCCATCATCTACATTAAGTGTTTCTCCTAATGCTATTTCTCCACTAGGCCCCCACCCCCCAACAGGCCCTGGTGTGTGATGTTCCCCTCCTTGTGTCCATGTGTTCTTATTGTTCAGCTCCCACTTATGAGTGGGAACATGTGGTGTTTGGTTTTCTGTTCCTGTTTGTTTGCTGAGAATGATGGTTTCCAGCTTCATCTATGTCCCTTCAAAGGACATGAGCTCATCCTTTTTTATGGCTGCATAGTATTCTATGGTGTATATGTGCCACATTTTCTTTATCCAGTTTATCGTTGATGGGCATTTGGGTTGATTCCAAGTCTTTGCTATTGTGAACAGTGCCACAATAAACATATGTGTGCTTGTGTCTTTATAGTAGAATGATTTATAATCCTTAGGGTATTTGGCATTGCTGGGTCAAATGATATTTCTGGTTCTAAATCCTTGAGGAATCACCACACTGTCTTCCACAATGATTGAACTAATTTACACTCCCACCAACAGTGTAAAAGTGTTCCTATTTCTCCATATCCTCTCCAGCATCTGTTGTTTCCTGACTTTCTAATGATAGCCATTGTAACTGGCGTGAGATGGTATCTCATTGTGGTTTGGATCTGCAATTCTCTAATGACCAGTGATGATGAAGTTTTTATCATATGTTTGTTGGCTGCATAAATGTCTTCTTTTGAGAAGTGTCTGTTCATAGTGTCTGCCCAGTTTTTGATGGAGATGCTTTTTTTTTTTTTTTTTTTTTTTTTTTTGTCTTGTAAGTTTGTTTAAGTTCTTTGTAGGTTCTGGATATTAGCCCTTTGTCAGATGGATAGATTGCAAAAATTTTCTCCCATTCTGTAGGTTACCTGTTCACTCTGATGATAGTTTCTTTTACTGTGCAGAAACTCTTTAGTTTAATTAGATTCCATTTGTCAATTTTGGCTTTGCTTGCCATTACTTTTGGTGTTTTAGTCATGAAGTCTTTGCCCATGCCTATGTCCTGAATGGTACTGCCTAGGTTTTCTTCTAGGGTTTTTATGGTTTTAGGTATTACATTTAAGTCTTTAATCCATCTTGAGTTAATTTTTGTATAAGGTATAAGGAAGGAGTCCAGCTTCAGTTTTCTGCATATGGCTAGCCAGTTTTCCAAACACCATTTATTAAATAGGGAATCCTTTCCCCATTGCTTGTTTTTGTCAGATTTGTCAAAGATCAGATGGTTGTAAATGTGGGGTGTTATTTCTGAGACCTCTGTTCTGTTCCATTGGTTTACATATCTGTTTTGGTACCAGCACCCTACTGTTTTGGTTACTGTAGCCTTGTAATATAGTTTGAAGTAAGGTAGTGTGATGCCTCCAGCTTTGTTCTTTTTGCTTAGGATTGTCTTAGCTATACAGTCTCTTTTTTTGGTTCCATATTAAATTTAAAGTATTTTTTTCCAGTTCTGTGAAGAAAGTCAATGGTAGCTTGATGGGAATAGCATTGAATATATAAATTACTTTGGGCAGTATGGCCATTTTCATGATATTGATTCTTCCTATCCATGAGCATGGAATATTTTTCCATTTGTTTGTGTCCTCTCTTATTTCCTTGAGCAGTGGTTTGTAGTTCTCCTTGAAGAGGTCCTTCACATCCATTGTAAGTTGTATTCTTAGGTATTTTATTGTCTTTGCAACAATTGTGAATGTGAGAGTTCACTCATGATTTGGATCTCTGTTTGTTTATTATTAGTGTATAGGAAAGCTTGTGATTTTTCCACATTGATTTTTGTATCCTGAGACTTTGCTGAAGTTGCTTATCAGCTTAAGGAAATTTTGGGCTGAGATGATGGGGTTTTCTAAATATACAATCATCTCATCTGCAAACAGAGACAAATTGACTTCCTCTTTTCCTATTTGAATGCCCTTTATTCTTTCTCTTGCCTTATTGCCCTGGCCAGAACTTCTAATACTATGTTGAACAGGAGTGGTGAGAGAGGGCATCCTTGTCTGGTGCCAGTTTTCAAAGGGAATGCTTCCAGCTTTTGCCCATTCAGTATAATATTGGCTGTGGGTTTGTCATAAGTAGCTCTTATTATTTTGAGATATGTTCCATCAGTGCCTAATTTATTGAGAGTTTTTAGCATGAAGGGGTGTTGAATTTTATCAAAGGCGTTTTCTGCATCTATTGAGATAATCATGTGGTTTTTATCATTGGTTCTGCTTATGTGATGAATTACATTTATTGATTTGCATCTGTTAAACCAGCCTTGCATACCAGGGATGTAGCAGACTTGATCGTGGTGGATACACTTCTTGATGTGCTGTTGGATTTGGTTTATCAGTATTTTATTGAGGATTTTCGCATCAATGTTCATCAGGGATGTTGGCCTGAGATTTTCTTTTTTTTGTTAAGTCTCTGACAGGTTTTGGTATCAGGATGATGCTGGCTTCATAAAATGAGGTAGGGAGGAATCCCTCTTTTTCTGTTGTTTGGAATAGTTTCAGAAGAAATGGTACTAGCTCCTCTTTGTACCTCTGGTAGATTTTAGCTGTGAATTTGTTTGGTCCTGGACTTTTTTTGGTTGGTAGGCTATTAATTACTGACTCAATTTCAGATCTTGTTATTGGTCTATTCAGGGATTCTACTTTTTCCTGGTTTAGTCTTCAGAGAGTGTATGTGTCCAGGAATTTATCCATTTCTTCTAGATTTTCTGGTTTATTTGCATAGAGGTGTTTATAGTATTCTCTGATGGTAGTTTGCATTTCTGTGGGATCAGTGGTGATATCCCCTTTATTATTTTTTATTGTGTCTATTTGGTTCTTCTCTCTTTTCTTCTTTATTAGTCTGGCTAGCCATCTATTTTGTTAATCTTTTCAAAAAGGTTTTCTGTGTCTCTAGCTCCTTGAGTTCTGCTCTGATCTTAGTTAGTTTTTGTCTTCTGCTAACTTTTGAATTTGTTTGCTCTTGCTTCTCTAGTTCTTTTAATTGTGAGGTTAGGGCATAAATTTTAGATCTTTGCTACTTTCTCCTGTGGGCATTTATTGGTATAAATTTCCCTCTAAATGAGGTTATTTTATTTTATTTTTTAAATTCTACTGAGATGGCAGCATAGTCTGGGGACATCCCTAACTTAGGATCTTTTCTAGAAACTGCACTATCTTGAATATACTGGACAAGGAGATCTATCATTTCTATGCCCTCATATGAAGATCTAGCTGGAAGGGAAGACTGGGGAGGGCATGCACATCACAATTCCATCTTAGATCACCCATTAGTGGGAAATTCTATAGCTGGAAATCTATTCTGGTTTGCTGACATTCCTCTCCTTAAAAGATTGGTACTTAATATTTCTATTATGATGCAACAAGGTTGGAAGGCAACTGTAGGAGCCATAGAGTCACCACAATAATCTATAGATGCTTTAGCTTCAGTAGTAGTACCAAATAGACAAGCCTTAGATGTTCTTACAGCCATAGTAGGAGGTACCTGTGCACTTTTAAATGAAACATGCTGCTTCTGGATTAACACCTCTAGTCAAGTAGAAGAAAACCTACAGGTACTTAAAGATCACATCACAATCATTGACAGGCTAAGAGAAAATGTGGGCTTCAGCTCTGGGTGGCTGCAGTCCCTCTTTAATGAATTCTAGTCTTTCTCATGGAATTGGTTAGCCCCTTTATTAAGTCCCCTCTTGCTTACGTGTCTTGCATTAATATTTGGACCTTGTACACTCAAATTGTTTCCTGTTGCCTAGAAGCGATCAAATTCCAAATGGTGCTACAAACAGAACCACACGTGGAAAAGTCATTCTTCTGAGGACCCTTAGATCGACCCCAGGAGGAACCCTAGCTGTTGTTTCCCACTCAATGCCCCTTTTCAGCAGGAAGTAGCTAGAAAGAGTTGCAGTTCAAAACCCCCTAACAGCAGTTAGGCTGACATCTTCTGAGGGAGGAAATATTACAGGAGTTATTAAGAAATTATTTTAGGCAGCTAGAGAGAGTAAAAGAGTCCTTGGTAAGGCTTTTTGTTTAATTAAAACAGTCCCCAAAACATTTCTTTTCTAACAGAAAGCAGCCTGAAAAACTAGATCTGCAAGCATTGATATGCAAATACTGGTGGCTAAAAGCCAGGTCCACTCAATATGGTGGTTGGTTCCCTCCACTTTTTCTTTGTTGCCACGTTTGTAGGACATTATGGCGACCAGCCAAGTAGAGGCCACATGTGCAGGACGTCGTGGTGACCATCCAGGTAGCCACATTTGCATATTAAAATGCCAGGGTGGGAAGGCCAGTCCTCTCACAGGCTACATGAACGACATACCTGGTCAAACTGATCCCCTGGGCCTTATGTAAATCACACACTACTTCCTCTAGCCTCCCAATATAATAACCAACTGCTTTCTGCCACACATGGAGTTTTTTGTTCAGAGCCCTCCTCCCTCTGTATGGGGGTGCTGTTTTCTTCTTTCTTGCCTATTAAACTTTCTGCTCTTTAATCCACTCCATGTGTGTTCGTGTCGCCAAGGACCCTGGGTGTTTCTCTAGACAATGGAGCTGTATCAGTAGCATTTCCCTTGTGCTGGGCATTTATGTTGAGGCTGCCTGATCTTGGCATTTAGTGATCTGGCCCTACCCAGCTTCTGAATGGGTAGCCCTGGTCACGTGGTCTCGTGATTTTTCTGTGGTCCACCATTTAGTCTCTAGCAACATGTTAGAAGCTGCTTTTCAAATGGTGAATAACTGTGGGTGTTGCTGTGATATTTTTTCTCCCACTGGACTTTTCCAGAGACTCCATATAACAATCTTGTTTATTTGAGGGCTGCTTGCCAGAAGTACTATGAGAGAGTCGGGGAGTAAGGCAAGAGAAATCATTAATGAATGATAGACAACCAGACCTCCACCCTGCTGACACGGTATTTGGAACATAGCTGTAATCATCCCCATTGAGGGGCAGGAAGCTTAGGGTATTTATCTACCAACTCTCCTCCTTCATTGGGGCATTAACTCCTTGGCCCTTTGGCCTGTTGTACACAATAGACAGACACACTGCTATGGCCAGAAGACCTCATCAGGTGTAGAGATGCCAGAAGTCAGCAGGAGGAGTAGGAACCACCTTGTGTGACCTTTGGAGAGGCTGAGGTCATAAGTACAGGTCACCCATAGCATCTGCTTTACCCTTCTGTATTTCTACAAACTCTTACCACTTTTAATAATGAATAAAACAGTTCTGCCTTAGAAGGGAGTTAGAAAAGGCACAGGTCATGTTACAGTAAAAACAACAGAACCAAAATGCTTATTGGACACCTACAGTACAGCAACTAAATTTCACTATGTTCCCCCAATTCCCAGAAATACCTGTAAGTTTGAGATTTTTCTGAGGTCAGGATTAGTTGGCAGTGTTATTAGATGATTTGGAGATAAGTGCTTCGGTGTGCATGTAAAATTACATAGTAAGGTGCTCTAGCATGTACTTGATTTGTTTGGTCTTAATGGGTAGGTATTACATGTAGTGTTTTGCTAGAAAGCATGTTTTTGGTGTGTGACATATGGAGGTTCATCAAAACCAAAAGCTTGACCCTCTGTAGGGAATAAATATCTTAAAGATGAGCTCTGAAACTAACAGAAGAAAGTGGTCAATGCTACGTACATGTCTCTTTTCTAAGCTCCTGAGTCTCTTTTTGAATTGTCTTGTTTGCTACTGCTGGGTGGTTTGCAAATCTGAACATTTTCCTTGGGTAGGAGTTTTTTGGTTGGTTTAAGCTAGGAAAAGGTGAGTAAAGCTGAAGTGTAATTGCTTCTGGATGGCAGGAGCAAGAGAACTGTAAAATACTGGGCTGTTGATCAACTACCCCCAACCCCACTTCTGCTCATGCCCTTGTCTTCCCTGCCAAGCATCAAACAGTCAGATGCTCTCCTTTAAGGGTGACACATTGTCAGAGAAGGCGTTGTTTTTCCTACAAAGTCATTGGTTGTAGATTCCATTTCTGGCTCTGTAGGAATGGGTTATACCTGGGTTCCAACTACTCTATCTCTAGACCTTCAATCAATTCTTTTTTCTCTAGCCGCTCACCCTACCCCTGCCTTTGGTATTAGGTGCGTTTTGATGAGCAGGATCTCAGGGACCTATTTCACATGGTTCTTAGCAGCACTGCTCTCTATGGGCAGTGAGGTAAAAATGCCATCACTCTAAAGTCTGCCCTTACTCAATTTTCTGCAAATGAGTTTAAATCCCTTGGCTGCTGTTGTGTCCTCTCCCATTCTCTTTGTCCTTGTGAGTAATATATTTTTTATTTTGTTGTTGTCATTTCGAGTGTCAGGAGAGGAAGGAAATGGCTATACGCGGTCAATCTGTTATGATTAACTTGAAATTCATCTGGACTTTAAACAGAGAAAAGGTCATAAAATCTCAAATTTTTCTAAAACCCATCAGGCTTCCCCCCCCCCCCCCCCCCCAATTTCTGACAAGTGAGAAGGAAGGAAAATGAGAAGGATTGGTCAGTTTTTCTTCGTTATTGTCATCTTTTCTCAAGAGTTAGAGAAAACTGGGGCACAAAATTAAAGCGTGAAAAAGAGTCATTTTGGAAGGGGTTGCTATTTGTGAGATGTTTATGATGTGAGGATGTGGATGTAAGACGTTGAAATCAAATTTGCATGACATGCTTTTGATATGTTTAATATTTTTAGAAATTTAAAATTTTATATGAGCTAGGTAAAGATATCATTTTTAAGAAAACCTTTCAGTTTGAAGGTCATTAAAAATGTTAACGTAAGAGTTTAGTTTAGGCTTTCACATTTGATTGGTGTTCGTTCAGTTGAGCTCACAGATTCAAGTTCCAGGGAAAGAGAAAGAAGCTGCTTTATCGTGCACCTTGTCCACAACCCTACTGCTGTGGGCCCTGTGTTCTTGATGATGTCTGCTGATAGACTGAGCTGGGAAACTCCTCCTTGGCTGTGTTTACGAATTTTCTCTGGGAAGTTCAAATTTGCTCCTTCTCCCTGATGCTATTCTTTTTTGTGCAGTTTCTTCTTTTTCTTTCTTAAAAATTCCCAAACTCTTCTCTTCTGCCAGCTTTATTGAGGTATGATTGACAAATAAAATTGTATATATTTAAGGTGTACAAGATGATATCTAATATACACATACATTGTGAAAAGATTACCACGACTGAGCTAATTAACATGTCCATCACTTAACTGGTGTGTGTATGTGTGTGTGTGTGTGTGTGTGTGTGTGTGGTGAGAACACTTGAGATCTACTCATTTAGCAAATTTCAAGTATGCAAAACAGTATTATTAACTATAGTCACTAGGCTGTTCATTAGGTCTCCAGAACTTATTCATCCTGTAGTGTCTTAACAAACGGAGATCTTCTGCCAATGAAGGGCATAAAGACCGTTGATTTGTTCATACTCTTTTTTTCAAGAAGACACAGATGTTAACAGTGACTTAGAGGAGAAAGCCTCCTTTGACTGCTTCCAGTCTTTCTGTAGGTGTCTGGCAGATCTGGGCCTTGGGAGATCTAAAGCTGGAGTCTAAGTTCTAGAATATGTAGCAGAGGCATCGTGTTCAATCAATTCTTGTCATTCCTTTTCTGTCCTTGCACCTGGATTCTCGCTCCTGTTTCTTGCCAGTAGGTGGCAAGCTAGGCCTGGGAAAAACAGCAAGAACTTGAGGGTTGTGTAGAGTTGGTTTTGATCTTGCAGGGTTATTGTATGGGACTGTGAAGAATTCCCTGAAGGAAGCAAACGGTTTCCTTGTAGGAATCTCCTCAGTCTAGACAGAGGGTCATCTTAGTATTAGTTTAAAAAAAATGATATGTGCATATTTATGCCTAACACATATAGAAACATACACTAATACACCTTTATTATGAAAATGTTATTAGCTCATGCATGTTAATTGTGCCAGGCATCCGGTTCATGACACGAGGTTCCACACAGATCTACAAAAGGGAGGACTGATTGAGTTGATGCAGTTCCAGACTGACGGAACTGTGGAAGGGCTGACTGGGCTCAAATCAGAGGCAAGGACTTAGGATAATGCAGATCCCCCAAATAGAAAATGTGGTAAAAAACAAAGAGATTGGAGTCAGTTTGAGGGACTAAGTGGCTAAGTTGGCTGGACTTCCTGGGTCAATAGGGACTTCCCTAAAGGGACTTTCCCCTAAGCCAAAATGAGTCACAGCTGTAAGCTAAGGGATTGAAACTTCAACCAATCATATACGGAGTTGAAGCTCCAGCTGCAGCCTGATGTTTTTAACCAATCAGGCCCACCAACCCACAAGCGGATAGAAAATAAGCCAATTCTATAGGACAGAAAAAGGAAAAGAGGAGGGGTCATAAGGGGATCTAAGCATAAGACACACAAGCCAGAAAGGGCAACCCTTCCCGGTCCCCTCCACCACTTGGAAGCTTTACTTTCGCTTTCACTTTAATAAATCTTGCCACTGCACACTCTTTGTGTCTGTGTGTTTCTTTAATTGAGCTGTGACACTTGCTGCTGCAGTTCACAGCTTCATTGCTTGAAGCTCATGATACCACGAACTCTTTGATGGATAAAAACCTTCTATCGGAAGAAGACTTCTCATCTCAAGTTCACTAAGTCAAAGCCAGGGACTGTGGTCAATGAAGGCAGCTTAGGTAAGCCAGAAGTAGGAGACAGAGAGAAACATGGGACGCATGAGCTGGGCATGACTGGGCAGGAAGGGCTGTATCTGCTGTGTCCCTGATGCGAGCTGCCATAATCCCATTTACCCTGGGCCTGTTGGTCTGATTCTTGGCAGATGTCTAGTGAGATGGTTAAGGGCATAGGTTTTGAAGTTGGAGTGACTTGGGCTTGAATTCCAGCTCTGCCACCTCATAGGATTGTGACCTGGGGCATGCTACACAACATCTCTGAGCGTTTGTTTCTCATCTTCCAGATGTGACAATTGACAGAGCAGGAGCACCATTACCTCAGACACACAAAGTTCCAGGTGCCTTTCCAGCTTCATGCATTTCAAGGAAATCACTTCTCTTCTAACTACAAGCAGCCAGAAAAGAGCAGATACTAAAACACAGATAAGACAGCTCAGGCACAGAGGAAGGCAGAGGGGAAGTCTCTTGTGTAACTGCCAAACTTCACCCTCATACATTGGGGTTCCAGTAAAATGGTGGGCCTTAATCACATTCCTTTCCCTTCAGGTGCACTAAGATACAGAAGCCAAAGGCAAACTCGGGGGGTATGCCTGCAGCTCCAGAAAGATGTGTGGGAATAGACTTACAACTCTCCCTCCCAGACAAGCACAACAAAGAAGCACAGAAGCAGTCCAAGGCTCTGATAAACTCTCCCACCCTGAATCCTTAAAAACTCTTAGTCTATAAGAAACTGCAGCTTCTGACCTAATTCTGTCAGTAGTCCCTGCAAGGTTGGAAATAAACCTGTTGACTGTTGAGCCACCCTTCTTGTTTCTCTCCTCTTTCTTCAATTCTTACAACAATAGCACTTAGTTCAAGGGTTGTTTTCAAAGTTAAAGGAAAAGGGCATATTACTGTTCCTGGAATCAATGAGGTGGTTAACAAATGGTACCTTCTGGTATAATTATTCATTTAATAAAGGATAATAAAAAGAAAAAGGAAAAAAGAGAGGCATCTCATAAATCTAACTTTTGGTCACGAGGGGAAATCTTTATGAATACAAATGATGAGACTTCTCATAAATATAATCTTTAGTTGCAAGTGGGAAGGCAACACTCCAAGTGCCTGTCCTGCCCTAGGTGCGTAGGTCACATCTTTCTATAGACAACACAGTATCTTTGATTTGTTTGTGATGGATGTGAATACTCAGAGCACATCTCAGTAGCCCACCAGGTACATCATCTAGGTTGATGAATGCAGACAGCCTGAGCACAGAATACCTTGAAGGTAGCACTAACAATGCTGTTTAGCTTATATGGAGGTGCACATTCTTTGATATTCACTATCTATTTTTGTTTCATTTCTATTCTAACAGCAATTATTTTCTAGCACAGTCATATTTAGCCTCATTTAGGAATCAAATAAATGCTCAGAACATTCCCAGATATACTTTTTTAAATTTTTTATTGTTATACTTTAAGTACTAGGGTACATGTGCACAACGTGCAGGTTTATTACATATGGATAATGTGCCATGTTGGTGTCCTGCACCCATTAACTCGTCATTTACATTAGGTATATCTCCTAATGCTATCCCTCCACCCTCCCCACAATAGTACCCGGTATGTGATGTTCCCCTTCCCGTGTCCAAGTGATCTCATTGTTCAATTCCCACCTGTGAGTGAGAACACACGGATTTGGTTTTCTGCTCTTGTGACAGTTTGCTGAGAATGATGGTTTCCAGCTGCATCCATGTCCCTACAAAGGACGCAAACTCATCCTTTTTTTATGGCTGCATAGTATTCCATGGTGTATATGTGCCACATTTTCTTAATCCAGTCTGTCACTGATGGACATTTGGGTTGATTCCAAGTCTTTGCTATTGTGTATAGTGCCGCAATAAACATACTTGTGCATGTGTCAGCATGATTTATAATCCTTTGGGTATATCCCCAGTAGTGGGATGGCTGGGTCAAATGGTATTTCTAGTTCTAGATCCTTGAGGAATTGCCACACTGTTTTCTACAATGGTTGAACTAGTTTACAGTCCCACCAACAGTGTAAAAGTGTTCCTATTTCTCCACATCCTCTCCAGCATCTGTTGTTTCCTGACTTTTTAATGATTGCCATTCTAACTGGTGTGAGATGGTATCTCATTGTGGTTTTCATTTGCATTTCTCTGATAGCCAGTGATGATGAGCATTTTCTCATGTGTCTGTTGGCTGTATGAATGTCTTCTTTTCAGAAGTGTTTGTTCATATCCTTTGCCCACTTTTGGATGGGGTTGTTTGTTTTATTCTTGTAAATTTGATTGAGTTCTTTATAGATTCTTGATATTAGCCCTTTGTCAGATGAGTAGATTGCAAAAATTTTCTCCCATTCTGTAGGTTGCCTGTTCACTCTGATGGTGGTTTCTTTTGCTGTGCAGAAACTCTTTAGTTTGATTAGATCCCATTTGTCAATTTTGGCTTTTGTTGCCATTGCTTTTGGTGTTTTAGACATGAAATCCTTGCTCATGCCTATGTCCTGAATGGTATTGTCTAGGTTTTCTTCTAGGGTTTTTGTGGTATTAGGTCTAACATTTAAGTCTCTAATCCATCTTGAATTAATTTTTGTATAAGGAGTAAGGAAAGGATCCAGTTTCAGCTTTCTACTTATGGCTAGCCAATTTTCCCAGCACCATTTATTAAATAGGGAATCCTTTCCCCATTTCTTGTTTTTCTCATGTTTGTCAAAAATCAGATGGCTGTAGATGTGTGGTATTATTTCTGAGGACTCTGTTCTGTTCCATTGGTCTATATCTCTGTTTTGGTAGCAGTATCATGCTGTTTTGGTTACTGTAGCCTTGTAGTATAGTTTGAAGTCAGGTAGCATGATGCCTCCAGCTTTGTTCTTTTGGCTTAGGATTGTCTTGGCAATGTTCCATATGCTTCTTGGTTCCGTAAGAACTTTAAAGCAGTTTTTTCCAATTCTGTGAAGACACTCATTGGTAGCTTGATGGGGATGGCATTGAATCTGTAAATTACCTTGGGCAGTATGGCCATTTTCACAATATTGATTCTTCCTATCCATGAGCATGGTATGTTCTTCCATTTGTTTGTATCCTCTTTTATTTTACTGAGCAGTGGTTTGTAGTTCTCCTTGAAGAGGTCCTTTACATCCCTTGTAAGTTGAATTCCTAAGTATTTTATTCTCTTTGAAGCTATTGTGAATGGGAGTTCATTCATGATTTGGCTCTGTTTGTCTGTTACTGGCGTATAAGAATGCTTGAGATTTTTGCACATTGCTTTTGTATCCTGAGACTTTGCTGAAGTTGCTTATCAGTTTAAGGAGATTTGGGGCTGAGATGTTGCGATTTTCTAAATATACAGTCATGTCATCTGCAAACAGGGACAAATTGACTTCTTCTTTTCCTAAATGAATACCCTTTATTTCTTTCTCTTGCCTGATTGCCTTAGCCAGAACTTCCAACACTACGTTGAATAGGAGTGGTGAGAGAGGGCATCCCTGTCTTGTGCCAGTTTTCAAAGGGAATGCTTCCAGTTTTTGCCCATTTAGTATGATATTGGCTGTGGGTTTGTCATAAATAGCTCTTATTATTTTGAGATATGTTTCATCAATACCGAATTTATTGAGAGTTTTTAGCATGAAGGGCTGCTGAATTTTGTCAAAGGCCTTTTCTGCATCTATTGAGATAATCATGTGGTTTTTGTCTTGGTTCTTTTCATATGCTGGATTACATTTATTGATTTGCGTATGTTGAACCAGCCTTGTTGAACCAGTTCGAGCTTCCCAGAGGCTTTGTTTACCTACTTATGCCTCAGCAATGGTGGGTGCCCCTCCCCAGCCTCGCTGCCAGTTTGCAGTTCCATCTCAGACTGCTGTGCTAGCAATGAGGGAGGCTCCATGGGTGTGGGACCCTCCGGGCCAGGTGTGGGACATAATCTCCTGGTGTGCCATTTGCTAAGACCCTTGGTAAAGTGCAGTATTAGGGTGGGAGTTACCCAATTTTCCAGGTGTTGTGTGTCTCAATTTCCTTTGCCTAGGAAAAGGAATTCCCCTCCCCCATGGGCTTCCCAGGTGAGGCGATGTCTCACCCTGCTTCAGCTCTTGCTGGTTGAGCTGCACCCGTGGACCAGCGCCAACTGTCCCACATGTCCCAGTGAGATGAACCTGGTACCTCAGTTGAAAATGCAGAAATCACCCGTCTTCTGTGTTGCTCCTGCTGGGAGCTGGAGGCTGGAGCTGTTCCTATTCCACCATCTTGGGCTTGTCCACTCCCCAGATATACTTTTAAATAAGATAATGATGCATAGTATAGGGCAGACCCTAGGAAGAGGGCAGGGCCATTATTCCTCCGCCTTCTCAGCTTGCCACTCAAAGCATCTCTTCTGGGATGAACAGCATCATCCCTTAGACCCACACACCAGCCTTCACAGTGGAAAGTTTTGGATATCTCAGTGGATGGAATTTCTTTTGTGTACAAGTGTGTAGAGTGTCGTTGCTAACTTTTAAATCATTGTGTTGGAATATAGACATTCTGACTTTTAAATCTGACACTTCTAATATTACTGTGGTTCAACTTGTTAGCGCTGTTCAGTTGAGAACAGACAGTTATGGTAAACTTGTAAGCTTATGTGTGTAAGCGGCACCTGTGGTCTTCTCCTTCCACTTTTATGTTGAAGCTCTGCTGGATAGAACAGGCAGGTAGCCTACTTTCGACACCGACCAGTTATGCCCCACAGAGGTAAGCTCTATTCCACAGCCTCAAGAGCCTCCTGAATGCAGACAATAAAGGTATGAAGTTTGATCAGAGGGAGACATAAAGATAACAGCATGGGAGGTGAACCAAGGCCTTACTAAAAGTAACTGCCAGAACCACCATCCCATTCAAGATATGTCAGTTGTGTTATTTATTTATACAAAGTCTAGCACCCTCAGTTAAAATACACGATTTTACGTTTTCTATTTATTTAAAAAATGTGATCTAATCAAACCAGTTCTGTGAAAATGTCCCTTCACATTTACAGTATTTTTTTTATTTTTATTTTTGGAGACAGAGTTTTACTCCATTGCCCAGGCTGAAGTGCTGTGGCATGATCTTGGCTCACTGCAACTTCCACCTCCTGGGTTCAAGCAATTCTCCTGCCTCAGCCTCCCGAGTCTGGGATTACAGGCATGTGCCACCATGCCTGGCTAATATTTTTGCATTTTTAATAGAGACAGGATTTCGCCATATTGGTCTCGAACTCCTGACCTTGTGATCCACCCACCTTGGCCTCCCAAAGTTCTGGGATTACAGGCATGAGCTATTGTGGCTGGCCCACATTTACAGTATTTATGATTTGAAAAGAAGGCAATTGCTGATTTGATGTAAGAGGAGCTTGGGGAGGATTTGTGAGAGTGGCATTTCCTTTGTTCCTTGGATCAACAACTCAAAAGGCAAGTTTCTGATAGGCTTGACATTCCTAGGTAACTGCCTGCCTAGCTTTGGTGCAGAATCCCCTGAAGCCATTAGGACTTGATCTGAAATGTTTGTTTCCAAGTTTTCCAGCACCAAACACCTTTCTGCTACTCTCTTTGCCAGGACTTCAATGACAAGCTATGTTTATGAAAGTGTTTCTCATTTCTTTTTTCATGTCTTTGAACTTCTCTAAATATGCAGTAAAATAGCAAAAAGCATTGAATATACTTGTTGAATACATTGGTCATATTTTTGCATCTATCTGTATGGCTGATGTCTATTAAGAATTTTCATTTACAAAAAGATTGCTCATATTAATCTCTAAGGAGTTCAAGAACCCCAGTTTGGGGTTCATGTTCAATAAATCCTGTATTCTCTCACTTCGTCCCTCTTTTCACTTCCTCTCCCTAAACTTTCTCCATTTCAAACAACCTACAGTGATGATCAATGAATACCCTGGTTACTAAAACAACACTTTGTATGCATGACCATAGGATATTTGAAATAGAGATTTTCCTGGAAATTCTAGGACTCATGATCTTGTTAACCAATGTCATAATTTTCACAACAATATCAAGATTTATAGAATCTTAAGCCATGTGCGGTGGCTCATGTCTGTAATTCTAGCGTTTTTGAGGCTAAGGTGGGAGGATTGCTTGAGGCCAGAAGTTTGAAACCAGCCTGGGAAACATAGTAAGACCTCATCTCTACAAAAAAAAATTAAAAGTAAAAACAAAATGTAAAAATTCAGAATCTTAACCATAAGCCTTATGAACAATTTATTAATAAAAATAACTATTTCTATAACTATTAATATGCATTTCTAGTATTACTGAGAATTTACTCAGACACTGGACTAAGTCCTTTGTGTGCATTAATCGTACATTCGTACATCTTTTTTTTTTTTTGAGTCCGAGTCTTGCTCTGTCGCCAGGCTGGAGTGCAGTGACGTGATCTCGGCTCATTGCAACCTCCGCCTCCTGAGTTTAAGCGATTCTTCTGCCTCAGCCTCCCGAGTAGCTGGGACTACAGGTGCGTGCCACCATGCCTGGCTAATTTTTGTATTTTTAGTAGAGTCCAGGTTTCACCATGTTGGCCAGGATGGTCTGGATCTCTTGGCCTCATGATCTGCCTGCCTCAGCCTTCCAAAGTGCTGGGATTACAGGTGTGAGCCACCATGCCCGGCCTGATCTTATGTCTTACAACAATACTATGAAGTAGATGACAACTTAATTTTACTGCAGAAGAAACTGAGGCTCAGTCACTTGCTAAGAAGAGGAAGAAGTGGAACCCAGTTCTGTCTGATTATGGAGGTCATGCTCTGAGCCACGGTATTGCTCCTTCATACACGGAAGTTTGGAGAAATCTCAGGTTATGAGGGGGATGTTGGTTTTCCTTTGAGCTTATTTCCTTCTAAAGCGACTAAGAAGGGAAAGAACAATTTGTAGTCAGTGTTCTTAGCTTTTGGATCTGCTTTCGCTGCAGCACTACCATTTGGTCTGCTAATACAGTGCTTTGAGGCCAACAAAAGCTTGCTGATGGGAAACTGGATTGCTTTAACCGACTGGGATTTTTCTAGTGTGGCTGTTGGATTTTCCATCTGATAATATTTGAGAAGAAAAATATTTTTCCACAAAAACCTCTGGGAAGCAGTTTAGTGCTGTTTGGTTTGGCTTCAACTGTTTTCCACCTGATAATACTTGAGAAGAAAAATATTTTCCCCTGAAAACCTCTAAAAAGCAGTTCTGTGTTATTTAGGTTTGGCCTCAAAAATGTTCCCTCTTATTTGTCTACAAACTTTCAGTAACTGTTTTCCAATTATTAACTGATATACTATGATTAAGGATATATATATTATAAACATATATAAATATAAATATATATTTTTAGCAGTACTTCCTCACTGGAAAAGTATAACTGTCTCTTTTCTCCCAGAGAGGACTAATTTAGTCTCAGTTCCCTTAACAGAATTTATTTGCTACTCAGAGGAAAAGGTAAGTAAAGCAATGCTGAAGCCTGAATGATTCCAAACATTCATGAAATTACTCTTACTTGGATTAAAATGGCTTCTTCCTTTTAGCTACATTCACTGGGTGTCACCCATCTGTGTTGGTCAAGGGAAGGAATGAAGTTATGTGATCTTGTTGCCTGAAGAATTGAGTTTGATTGTCCACCCTCACATGGCCCGATTGATTCTTTCTTCATGAACATCCATTCTGTTTTAAGGGACTCTGGGTCCTTTGTGCATGGGAATGGCCAACTGAAGGGTCAAGGAGGGAATTGTGGGAGGAGGAAGAAGGGAGAAAGGGGGACGTTATCTAAGAAAAGTAGAGAAATGAATTATTTTCTGTAAGACATCACTTCTTCACTCCTTGAGCCAACAGGGTTTTTTTGTTTTTGTTTTTGTTTTTAATAGGGAGTAGCAAAGTTTCAAATGACTTCAATTTTATAAGCGTCGCATGGTTCCTTTCACCAAATGAAGGATCTAATTCTTAGTTCAGGGAGTTGTTTTGGGTCCTGGAAGAGTGAATTTGCCAAATGGCACCAAAACAGCCAGCCTAACCAGCATTGTTCCTAATGAGGAAAACTAGTGAAAAGTCCAGACTCTAACTATAGGGCAATTGCTTTTACTGATTTTTGTTATTTTTCTCTTTGCAGTTTTTGCTTGTGGATCCCAGATATTAAATTTAGGGACAGACGATGGACCTAGCATATAGCTTTAAAATCACATTACAAATTTCACTTCCAGGCAAGATAAAAGTACATTAATTATAATAATAAGAGAAGTAGAAAGAGGCTATGAAGAAACAAGATGGCTCCAGTGGCAGGAACTGGAGTCTGTGGCTCACTTTGGGTAGAAACAGAAATGGAAGTTCATGTTCCTTGCAACATGAAAACAATCAGCAAGTTGAAGAACTATAACCTTCCTGTGGCCTTTTTGCATTTTGTATGCCCAAGCTAATTGCCAGGCTTTTTCATCACTGCCCTTTTGGGCAGATTAGGGTGGGAATCAGATGCATTGTTAGTTGCCTGAGAACATCCCACTAATATTTTATGAAAGCAAAGTGTGCTGTACTTGGAGTTGGAAGATGCTTTCTACCCACCTCGAGCACAACTTGTACTTTGCTTCTCCAGTCATGGTGCTGACTTTGTAGAGATCCACCCATGAGCTTCTTCTTTCTGCCTCAGTACCAGTGGTTTCTAAGGACAGGGCTGTGAGCTGCGTTATGGGTACCGTGTGCCCTGATAGCAGCTTGGAGAGCTCCAAAGAGACTGAGCTTGTAGCCTTGGTCTCCAATTAGGCCACGTGATTCAGGCAACTTTATAACAATTTATACCCAAGCTCATAACATCATCAGAACACACCTGTGAGTGGAGAAGAACACATAAAGGGGCTTTTGTATTTTAGGGGCCTAGGAATGTTGATGGAGGTGTTCAAATGTCAGACTCAAACAGAATTTTTGATGCCATATCTAGGTAACAAATATGTCTTCATGAAACTCCCCTTACCTAAGACTTACGAATTGCATTAAAAAATTTTTATTTTGTCTTGCACAAATTACTTTTGAAGGCAAAGAATATAAACAGAGTATAGATTGTGTCTCTGTGATGCCAAATCATCTGGAAAAAAAGTAACAAATCAGACGAGCAGAAAAATTTCAGTCTGTTTCAGGGCAGATATTGTTCTTTTTATTTTTGTAATTTTCCTTGTGGCTGGCCAACTACTGAGTTCATTGTTCTTCAGGGAATGAATGCTGAAAATGATGCTGATTTGAGTCAAATTGGTCTTAATCTGTTTTTATTTGTCGTTCACTGAAGGGAGAGAGATTTATCAGTGAGTAGAATGTTCTTAAATTTTAAGATAAAATGAAATGAAACATATGACATCTCTGGGAAAATGTAGAAACCATTCCATGAGTATCCACAGGTCTATCTGTCCCATGGCTTTCTGCTATGCTGCAATACCCAGAGAGACAATTGAGGCCCAGGATGGTGTAACTAAGCTTTAGAGCTACACGGATTTAAGTTTTGCCAAGTCTTGAGGCTTGAGAGGATCTCAGTAAGTCACAAAGTAATTTACTCAAGGTCTTATAACAAACCAGCAAGCCCAAGCAAGCTGGTTTATCACCATATCTTTCCCACCTTGAGGGAAACTGCCCCACCTGGGTAAGAGCAACAAGAAACTTTTTCCCAAAAGTCTGATGTGTAGAAAGCACTTTCTGGGCACTGAAGATTTAGAGAAGAATTCAGCATGGCCTCAGCTGTTAAGGGAGTTACAATTCAGTGTGGAGTGGGAATAATAATAATACTATTAATAATACAAAATCACAGGAAAAGTGTCAGATAAAAAATACAGACAAAAATAAGGTTGGTGCCTAGCAGATAGTAGGTATTTGGTAAACCTTTATTGAATGAATGAATGAGTGCAGAATTTAGGTCATCATCGAAGTACAGCCCCATCATAGGTTGAGTCCACTGGGAAGACAGACTTTTTGGAGGAGGCTTTAAGGTAAAAGTAAGACTTAGCTAAGTAGAGAATGAGAGACTCTCATCATGATATGTATACATACATCAGTAAGAGCTGACTTTGCAGCATAGTTAAAATATAGAAAAATTCAGGCCATTTCTCTTAAAGGGCAATTATTTATCATGAGGACAACTTAGAGCAACTTACTGTTTGGGAATAGATTTTTTAAAGTTTTTATGCCAAAGTGGATAATACTCTTTGCTCTGGATGAAAATTCAGATATTATGTATACAGCAAGCAAATTTAGAAACCAGAAATAAAAAATGGTTTAGCAGGAAGTGACCAGGCAAGGCCAGTGCTAATTAAAAAGCTGAGTAACATTGTCTTCATAATTCAAATAGAAATAGAAGTGCCTAATTTTTATGGAGTATTGATTATATGCAGATGTTGTGCTTCATTTACTCATTTCATACAATAACCCTACAAACGAGGTTTCATGATTACTCTGTTTTATGGGTGATGAAGTCAAGACCCAGAGAGTTTAAATTGTGTGTCCAAGGACACATAGTAATAGAAGCAGGACTTGAGCCCACCCAGATCTTTCTGTTTCCAAAGCCCATGTTCCCAGCCGCTCCCCTGTCCAGCCTCCTGCAGGCCAGCAAGTAGAAATAAAGAGAGCACTCTCATATCCACCACCTAGTCAGGGTCGGGATACTGTAATCTTCTGCAAGGTGGACTGGGATCAAGACCTTTCTCAGTGATTTATTCAGAGGATACACTTACTTTTCCTCATTTCAAGTCTGAAGTTCCTTAAAAAGGATAGTCTCAAAAAATACAGCCAGGTCTGAAGTGAACTTGTTCTTTTACCTTTATTTAAATTCCAAATAAGTCTTCTCTATTAGCACATTTATTAGCACGTTTGAGGCAAGGGAACAAGCCATTAGCTTCTGCTGTGCTGGCGATTTTATTCAAAATCATCTGGCTTTTGAAAATAATTGTTAACTGGCCCATTTAAATTTAATTTGTATTCTCTCAAAGATGATTTTCCCATTGTATTTTATTTTTACTTAAAAAAATCTGAAAGCATTAAACATTCATTCAGACTTGGAAATGGCTTTCAAAACTGTTACACTGGTGTAATAGTTTGAGAGCCTGGACTGTTGCTGTGTTTCCCAGACTCATCTGTTCCTAAAGGACCTACACTCTTCGCTAAAAACACGCATGTCCAGGACCCTGAAAACTCAGATTCAGTAAATGTAGAGTGAGGCCTAGGAGTCCCTATTTTTAAAACAAGTTCCCCAGGTTACCCTATGCTTAGGCAAGTGTGGAAGTTGCAAGGTGGAGGCTCTGGAGGAGACATCCCAAGAACGGGCTTCTCAGCACGTTTCTCGCACTGACTTGGGTGAGCTCAGGGGAAGACCTCTGTCTTCTTTTCTCTCAGTTTCCTAAAAATGCTGCCGTTTTATGGGCCTAATTCTGGTCTAGAAACTTGGCCAAAATTCCTGCTGTAGGCCAAAATAGTTTTAATAATCAACCTTGTGAGCTGTTTTGAGGCAGACACATCCAGGGTACGACGTCTTGTTTGCTTCTGTTCACTCCTTCATAGGTATCTGTTGAGTTCTCCCTACCCTGAGAAGAGTTCTTTCTGCCGCCACTGCTGTGTCTCCCTTGGCCTTTCAGGGCCCCGTCTGTGCTACCTGACTGATACGGTTTAGCTGTGCACCCACAAAATCTCATCTAGAATTGTACCTCCCGTAATTCCCACCTGTTGTGGGAGGGACCCAGTCCCAGGTAATTGAATCATAGGGTGGGTCTCTCCTGAGCGGTTCTCATGATAGTAAGTCTGATGAGATCTGATGGTTTTATAAAGGGGAGTTCCCCTGCACCTGGTCTCTTGCCTGCTGCCGTGTAAGACGTGCCTTTGCTCCTCCTTTGCCTTCTGCCATGATTGTAAGACCTCCACGCCATGTGGAATTCATTAAATCTCTTTTTCTTTATAAATTACCCAGTCTGGAGTATGACTTTATTAGCAGCCTAAGAACATTCTAATACACTGACCCTGTGTATCTCCCAGGAGAATGCAGCTCTGGCAACAAGTGGTCATAACTAGAGTTATAGGCCCCTGAGCTCTACCCCTCCTTAGCTCATCTTCCTTTATGGGCTCAGACAATCCAGAAGTGGGGGTGTGAAGACTTCGCATAGAGAGACTCTCGTTCTTCCCTTCATGGTGTCACAATTTCTGCCGTGGCCTTTAGGAGCACCACTCACTGTGCAGGTATGACAGCTGGAACCTGATCCTACCCTTGAAGTCTTTTTTCTGCTCTACCTGAGTCTGGAGCCCCTTGGCCTAGGCCTACTCACCCTTCAAACAGAGGAGGCCTGTGTTCCCTTCTCCTCTGCTTATTTTCATGAGCCAGCAGGTGGGAAACTGGAGCCAGTTTGGGCAGGATCATTTCAGTTCATTGTTGTTTACTGACATTCCTCTACAGTGGCAGGCTGGACCAACAAACAAGACATGTTCCCTGTCCTTGAAGGGTTGATGACAGAGATAAAAAGCATGGGCTTTGGGGGCCAGATAATCCTGAGTTTGAGTGTCTGCTCTTTCTAGCTGTGTAACCTTGAGCAATTTATTTAATCTCTCTGAGGCCTGGTTTCCTCAGTTGTGATATGGGTGTCATGAAAGTAACTACCTCATGGGGTTATGGTGAGAATTAAATGACAGCACGCAGGTAAAGCATTTTAAGTGCTGTGTGGCATACAGGTGGGGTTTGATAAATGAGGACTATTAATATAAATATGTGCTGAAGAGGCTGGCCCTCCATGCCCCTGTGTGAATGCCACAAGGTTGAATTGAAGCTCAGAAGCCTTGCTCAGGCTAAGCAGGGTTACTTTTCTTTCCGCTCTTCTAGATTCTCTTTCATCTGTGAAGGATTGCCTTGGAGGCTCTTTCCCTTAAACTTCCTTCATAATTGCAGATGTCATTCACTGTAAAAAAGAGTCCTTCACATTTATTTTAGTTATTGTTGGCAAAGCTCCATATTTATTTTAGCCCTAATACTGAAAGCCACTCAAGACATTAAAAAAAAAAAAAAATCAGATGCTCAGAAGTCTCTATCTAGTGGTGTTCTGATCTGGGTTTACCAGCAAAGGAGAAGTAGTGTCTTTCAAGAGCTTTTATGTAATTTACCCTAGGAGAGGAAGGGACACGATTCCTAGCTTCTTGATGTGGACTGCTAATTGTTATCAATAGAAAATGTCTGCCTATGGTTTGACTACTACTTGTGCTAATGTCTTCTGCCCTTCCTGTTTATGATCTGCACTTCTACCATTACAGCACTGTGCACTTTGCTCTGTATTTATAATTTATAATAAAATTCAATCTCAGTGAATACCAGAAATCGAATGTAGTTGAAATGAGGATAGGCCCAATCAGAGATAATTAGGTTTTTAAGTCCAGCCTGACCTTCCAGAGAGAGGTGGGCTGTGCCTCCTGGGGGTGGCAGGGGTCAGGCAGGAAGTGGTGGCAAGGAAGGTGCCTGATGTCTTTGGCTCTGTGTGCTCTGGCTCCAGGTCACCTCCAGCACTGTTTCCCACCGTATTCACTTGACTTTGTGTTCCAGCCCTGTTGACTTTCTTTTAATTCCTCCAATGTTTCATGCTCTCTTGGCCTCAGAATCTTTGTACATGCCTGAGCTCTTTTCTCTCCTTTCCTCCCACCCTTCTTCTTTTGGTTTTCTCTGTGTACATCTCTTTACTCCACTCCCCACAGGTCAGATCCCCTATTGTATGTCCTCCGCACACCACATGCTTCCTCCTTCTTGCCATGTAGCCTGGTTGATAAGTACATGCTTATTTGTTTCGTTATCGTGTCCGCAATCCCATGAGAGCAAAGTTGCATCAGCTTCACTTAACTATTGCAGATAGTGGAGTGCTTCGTGCATAGAGGGCGTTCCATATGCATTTGTTGAATTTGTGGGAAGAAAGAATGGCCCACTTGGTAGCTGCAGTCCCCTTGACAATGGAGACCCTTATTTTACACCTGTGTCATTTCCATGGCATGACTGCCTCCTGCCTCCTGCCCCTGTGTTCCAGCCAACCACACGCTGCTGGCCAGGGTTTGTTGCAGTGACAACAGTGAGCGCAGACTGTTGAGGGCAAGGAGCACCAAAGCCAGAGGAAGGGTGCTCTGCTGGGTAAAGTAAAAGGAATGTGAGAGCTCCAGAAGGAGCACCGACGGTGTTCACTACAAGATTGTAACTAAGGGAAGAAATAATGCTAAGGGTTGTAGATAGACCCCAAATAGAATCACATTTTCTTATTAAATTAATTCTAATAAGAGACACTATTTAAGGCCTACTCTATACCAAGCATTTTGCAAGTGCTTTGCACATACTATCTCATTTAATCCTTATAACATCCCTATAATAGTAAGTTATGATAATTGTGATTTTTTTTTTTTATGAAAGAGGAAATTGCAGTTTTAAAGAATTTAAATGGTTTGCTCACATTCTCACAGATAGAAGGAGCAGAACCAGTATTCAGACCCAGGCTTGTATAAGTCTAACACTCCATGCTTTAAAGCAGTCATTATTTTCCCAAGCAAATTCAGAAGGACATAGATGGACATAGGCAAGCCTCTAGAGGATGAGCTTAATCTAGCATCTTCCTGCCCTAATGGTTTTGCAGGCCCTCTCACTGTCCATTTACTGAGGGCCTGGTTTTGGAGGAACAGGATAGAGGGACAGTTAGGGGAGATTATTTAGATGACAGAACTCTCCTGTAGACAAGACCTTCATCCATCCTCCTTTCTCCCTCCTTCCGCTGCCATCCTGGTAGATCCTTCTGGTGCTTTTTACCAGTTGGGGCTGAGAGCCGCTCTTCAGTTTCCAAGGAGAATTGAGCAAGGAAGGCTTTGTTTTTATAACACTGACACTTTAAGAAAAAATTCAGATTATCCAGGAGAATCCCAGAAATATTGGGCAAGTTTTCCACGGGAAGTCATGTTACGTAACAAAAAGAGCAGAGGCTTTGGAGCATGGTGGACTTGACAAATCCACGAACTTCTCAGGTTCCTTCTTGTGTGTGACAATGGTTCTTGTTAGAGTTAAATGAGATGATGTTGCCAAGGGCAGACCCTGGCACAGGGCAAGAGCTCAGAAACTGCTCACTGTTATTTTTGGATGTGACTTTTGGATTTTTGTTTAGGGAAGATGTTTGCTATGGCTGGCTGCCATAATAGAGTGTCACAGATTGGTGACTTAACAACAGAAATTGATTTTCTCACAGTTCTCGATGCTGTAAGTCCAAGATCAAAGTGTTGGCAGGGTTGGTTTCTTCTGAGGCCTCTCTCCTTGGCTTGTAGATGGCTGTCTTCTTCCTGTGCCTTCACAGGGTCTTCCCTCTGCCTGTGCCTGTGTACTGACTTCCTCTTCTTATAAGGACACCCAATATACTGGATTAAGGCCCAGCCTAGTGTCCTCATTTTACCTTTGTTACCTCTTTAAAGAACTTATCTTCAAATATGGTCACATTCTGAGGTACTTAGGGTTGGGATTTCAACATGAGCATTTTGGGGGAAGAATTCAGCCCATAACAGAGGAACATTTCCCAAAGGCAGGAATCACCTAAGATATGCATACCGGGGCTGTGCCCCCCAATCATATGCCAACACTTACATTTCTTGTTTTCTTAGGAGAAAAGCATCAGGGGGACCTTGAATCTGCTAGTTCTTGGGGTACCTCCCTTTTCTGAACTTTCTTAATGTAATCCTTGGTCTTGGCAGACATTATCTTGAAGTTAATTCTCCATCCCTATGAAGCAATGGGGTGGCCTTAACCTCTCTGAGTGCCTCAGGTGGAAACCAGTATGAAGCAGGAGGCTTAGAAAGAGTAAGAGGAGGGGGAAAGAGGACATCTCTTTTTCAGGAAAGTTTACATTTTTTAAAGAGTTGGTGTGACATTTCCTTAAAGGCAGAGGTGTTTCTTCATATCATTGCTTGGAAGCAGTACCAGGTACGCTCTTTTACTGGGCTTTGCAGAGACGGGAAAGCAGGCAGCTGTAGATCTAATGTTTGTGTCCCCCAGACATTCATATGTTAAAATGCTAACTCCAGGGCCATGGTATTAGGAGGCGGGGCCTTTGGTAGGTGATTGGTCAAGAGTGTAGATTGAGATTCACGCCCTTATAAAACAGGCCCAAGAGAGCTGTCTTGCCCCTTCCAATGAGAAGTTTCGGTCTACAACCTAGAAGAAGGCCCTCACCAGAACTCAATCATGCTGGGAATCTGATCTCAGATTTACAGCCTCCAGAACTGTGAGAAATAAATTTCTGTTGCTTATAAGCCACCCAGTTTACCGTATTTTGTTATAACAGCCCCAGTGGACTTAGACGCAGGCCTTGGGGGCACCTGGATGCATGGGGGATGTCCCCTAACCCACCCTACTCCCTTTCAAAACCATCCTCCTTTCCTTTGGAGGTGTTGATAGAGGTGGCAGGCACGTGGCCAAAATAGGTATTAGTTTGTTTTTTAATTTCCTACATGGTCCAATAAAGAATTTAAGGCTTCTCTTTCAGAATATTATATCAATACAATGTTTAGCTACATCCAGGGTATGTGGGGGCTTGTTTGAAAGAGTGGCAGATAAGTCGATGTGTACTAGGTGACAAGCTGGGAAAAAAAGGTACTAACGGAGAGGAAAAGTATGTGCAAAGACGCTTTGGATGGAACGAACAGAGTCAAGGGATGTGAGGGTGTGAAGAGAGGCTGTGTGGCTGGAGAGAGCCTAGGAGCCTGAAGTCGGACAAAACTAGGAAGCAGGCAGGGGCCAGGCCCCGTCTGCCTCACAGACTGTGTTAAACAAGGAGGTGGTGGTGGCAGGATGAGGTTTGTTTTAAAAAGGGTTATTCTGGTTGTTTTGGGGAGAAATGGGCAGGTGTGTGTGCATTTGTGGGACATTTGGGCTAAATGCTCAGCATCCCAGGAGAATGGGGCAGAGGCAGAGTAAATGCAGGTGGAGCAGTTGGGAGGATACTGAGACAGTCCAGATGAGAAGAAGTGGGCTGAGGGTGGTAGCCGTGGTGGTGTATGGCAGTGGATGGCTCCTAAAGCCATTTAGGGAGTAAAACCAGTAGGGTTTGGTTGTAGATTTAATATAGCAGTTAGGAAGTAGGGGTCAAAGATAATTCCTAGATTTCTGACCTAAGCACTTGAATGTACAATATTGCCATTTGTAGGAATAAGAAATACTGGAAAAGGACTGGATTGTGGGAAAGATCATGAGGTAACTTTGGGACATGTTGAATTTGAGATGTCTGAGGCATCCACGAAGAGACATTGAATAGTAGATGAGGAGACGGAGAACTTAAGTTGCCAAATGTCTTAACAAAATTCTCTCACTAAGAGTGAAAGATCCAATTCTAGATTTCAGATCTCCCGATTCCTACTTCAGTGCTCATTCCCTGACCAGTTCTTTCTATCGAGTGATGTCAAAGAATAAAGGACAGTGCACACATTTGCCTGGGATTCAGGGCACTTAGCCCTGATCAACTGTCATAAATATGTTTATTTGAAACTGTCTGTTTATTTTTAAAATTCATCAGATTTCTTGTTCCACTGTATAACATAGTTGTTCTTTCTGTATAGTAATGTGACTAAAAGCTACTTATCTTGGAGTAGAATTGCTGCTCCAGGAGGATGCTTTGGGTGTGTTCTGGGGTGATGGAACCACATGCCTGGGAAGATGCTGGTTCCAAGCTGCCTCCAGTACTGGTGCTGCCTCTCTGGGCATGATCCATGACAGCAGCATATGGCAACCTACTTCTTATAATGTAGAAAAACAGTATTTGGAGTGGATTGAGAGTAGGGACAGGGATGATGATGAGTTCGGTTTTGAATATGTAGCTGAGTGATGTGTCACTCAGTCCTACTTTATAGCAAAGGAAGTGCAGCAGGAGGCCTATGACCAAGGGACCCACGTACTGCTCCTCTGGTTCTAACGTCATTCCACCTAGCTGTCCACCTAGCTTCAGCTGAAGAGAGCAACAGAAAGGCCTTTCAAAGGCACAGCTATGGCACCAGCTTGAAGATAATACCTCACAGAATGCGTGTCATTCTTTAGGATGCAATATGCATCCTAAATCAACAACCAATATGTAGTGCTATATCCCTTGCAGGTAGAATATATGGGTCTGGAAATCAAGGGGTAGAAGTAGAAGTGGTTCCTTTTACCATTACTCCAAGTGGCCCATTTGGGCAATTTGTGCTTCTTGTCCTGGCAACTCTGGGCTCCCTGGGTTTAGAAGTCCTGGTGCCCAGAAAGGCATGCTTCCACCAGGAAACATAAAAGTCTGTGTTAAACTTCAAGCTGTGGCTGCCCACTTAGTTATCCCAGGCTCCTCTTGCCAAGATGGCATGATGCAAGCAAAGAAGTCACTAACTGACAGTAAGAATTCACTCTGATCATCAAATGGAGGTAAGGCTGCTAGGTACTCGTCTCCCCACTGCCGGGGCAGTTGGCTGTGATATCTCGCAGCAAAATTCCTCCCTGGGAATTGCCCTAGGCTGAGGGGAGCTGCTTTACTTAAGATTTTGTCCCTTCGCTGCGGGCAGCCTACAGCTAAAGGCTGGTGGATCTCAGGGTACAAAATTTGAGCCCCCTTACCACAATGTTGGGCAGAAAGGAAGGGTCCTCCCAGCTCCCTGTGGGACTGACTGACTGTTGCCATGGTGCATCACACTTCAGCCTCTCCATTTGCCCAGTCCTGCTGCCTCTACTCACCTACAGGTGCTGTTCCTAAGGGCATCTCCAGTGAACCACCCACTTTCAAATCTCCAACTCACAGTCTTTCTCCCAGAGAATTGGAGTGAAACAAAGTGGCTCAGGGACACGCCAAATAAATAGCTGAAAATATGGGCTGGCATTTAGAAGAAAGATCTGCGTTACAGATATAGACTTGGAAGTCATCCATCTACAGACAATAGTGAAAGGGCTTGAATAAGATTGTTCAGGGAGAATGATAGATTCTGATACAGAGAGGGAGGACGTCAATTATATTAGAATAGAAGCAATAATATGTGGATTTATAAATGTTACTGTTTGGAGCTCGGTAAGAGGCTTTGCAAAGAGAAGGAAGGTAATCTTGTAGAACTTAGTACTTAGAGTTTTTTAAAAGTTATGTTGAAATGCTCAGTTCATCAAGATAATGAGAAGGCTGAAGAATATTTGACTTCTTTTGACCCTAAGGGTGAGATAAGCAAGGAACAGACTTGAAGTAGAACGAGATAGGACGGAGGTCTCATTATAGAGTAAATGATACCTGCTGGGCTCCTGGTTGTCAGGGTTAAAGGTCCCTTACTTTAAAAATGAAATGATATAATGAGACAAGCCAAATGTAAATAAACAGTCATCAGGTAATTTTTCATATGCCATTAGACTCAGGTTATGTTCCTGCACAGCTGGTGCCCATGGCCTTTCTCAGCTGTTCATTATTTCCTTGTCAGGTAAACCTTGAGGGAGGCAGAAGCTGGGTGACTCTCATCACCACCTTGTCCTGCCTCTCTCTCTTTGTTTTTTTTCGATTTATACTTTTCTCTTTATTCTTGTGGCTCTCTTCTTAAATTTGTTTTTCTTTTTCTTGTTTCAAATCTTGCTTACTTTTGGTTAGCCTTTGCCTTTTATAGGTCGGAGCAAAAGTAATTGGAGTTTTTTCAAATTTTAATGGCAACTGCTGCAATTACTTTTGCACCAACCTAATATAAATGAAGTCTGTCAACTTGAAAGTTTGAAATTATTTGATATTTGAATAAAAGTGGTATAATTCTGGGAGCACAAGGGGTTAAGATTCCAAGGGGCAGCACAACGAAGCTTTAGCCACACCTTCCCTGAACCACACATAAGCAGAGTGGAATTTGTGCTGTCATATATTACAACTATTGCCCTAAGCTTTAATCTAAGATTTGCCACCTCAGATTTGGGAGCTTTTTCCTTTGTTGTTGTTAATCCCAAAAAACAAGAAGATCATGTGAGTGTATTTCCTTTCACCCAGGGGTTTACTCAACAAAAGTATAAGGAAGGCTTAAGGTATAAGCCTTTAAGTTTTAGTATTTACTTAAAGATATATAACAATGCTCTTTCTTGGAGAACGGATTGATGCTATTATTCAAGTTCTATTCACCTTTTAGGTTAAAAAGATTTCCTACTTCCCATAACTATACTGAGTATTTTACAAATATTAAGTATACATTACTTTAAACCCCGAATTGAAGACAACCTAACATGGACTCTAGTCTCCTCATTTCAACTTTCTACCTGGCAGTTTTAAAGTTGAACTACTTAAAAAATTTTTCTTTTAACAGTTGAGCTACATTTTTCAGTTATCAACAAAGTAAAAACATCCCCAGATATTTAAGGAAAAATGTATCTCCCTCTGTGTTTTCCACATTTGGTAAAGTAAGAAAAAGCTTAAAGTTTGGTAGAATTTATTTTTGGCCAAGAATGGCAGTCTTTGGTGATTAAAGTAAAATATGCAGATGATAATAAATATGTGCTAACTTAATAGTAATGAGAGGTGACAATGTGCTAGCAACCCTCACTCTCCTTGCCTCCTCGGCCTCGGCGTCCAGTCTAGCAGTGCTTGAGGAGTCCTTCAGCCCACCACTGCACCATGGGAGCCCCTCTCTGGGCTGGCCGAGGCTGGAGCCATCTCCCTCTGCTTGCAGGGAGGTGTGGAGGGAGAGGCACAGGCAGGAACCAGGGCTGCGTGTGGTGCTCATGGGCCAGCGCCAGTCCGGGTGGGCGCTAGCTGGGCTCACCCCACACTTGGAGCCACGGGCGGAGGTGCTGGCCCAGGGCAGTGAGGGGCTTAGCACTGGGGCCAGCAGCTGCAGAGGGAGTGCTGGGTCCCCTAGCAGTGCCGACCTGCCGGTGCTGCACTTGAATTCTCACTGGGCCTCAGCTGCCTCCCCACAGGGCAGGGCTCTGGACCTGCAGCCTGCCATGCCCGAGCTCAGCCTGAGTCTCCCCAGCAGGCGACCACTCCCTGTGCCTGCAGCGCCTGATCCCATTGACCACCCAAGGGCTGAGGAGTGCAGGCCGAAGGCATGGGACTGACGGGCAGCTCTGCCTGCAGCTGGGGTGAGGGACCCACTAGGTGAAGCCAGCTGGGCTCCTGAGTCTAGTGGGGACTTGGAGAACTTTTATGTCTAGCTAAGGGATTGCAAATGCACCAATCAGCACTCTGTATCTAGCTCAGGGTTTGTAAATACACCAATCAGTACTGTGCAGCTAGCTAACCTAGGAGGACTTGGAGAACTTTTATGTCTAGCTAGAGGATTGTAAATGCACCAATCAGCATTCTGTGTCTAGCTCAGGGATTGTAAACGCACCAATCAGCACTCTGTCAAAATGGACCAATCAGCTCTCTGTAAAATGGACCAATCAGCAGGATGTGGGTGGGGCCAGATACGGGAATAAAAGCAGGTTGCCCAAGCCAGCCAGTGGCAACCTGCTTGCGTCCCCTTCCACACTGTGGAAGCTTTGTTCTTTTGCTCTTTGCAATAAATCTTGCTACTACTCACTCTTTGGGTCCACACTGCCTTTATGAGCCATAACACTCACTGCGAAGGTCTGCAACTTCACTCCTGAAGCCAGCAAGATCACAAACCCACCAGGAAGAATGAACAACTCCGGATGTGCTGCCTTTAAGAGCTGTAACACTCGCCGCGAGGGTCTGCAGCTTCACTTCTGAAGTCAGTCAGACCATGAACCCACCAGAAGGAATAAACTGTGGATACATCTGAACATCTGAAGGAACAAACTCCAGACTACCATCTTTAAGAACTGTAACACTCACCACGAGGGTCCGTGGCTTCATTCTTGAAGTCAGTGAGACCAAGAACCCACTAGTTCTGGATGCAGTAACAGGACCCCTGAAAACAATTTTTCTGAAGGTTGGATGGATTTGAATAATTTCAAGCACACTCTTTCTTTGGATTTATTTTTATTTATTTATTTTTTACCAAAAGTGTGCTTTCTGATACATCCAGCTGAGGTTACTGTGTGGACTAGCCAGTACACGAACGATATTAACCCCGAAATGTTAATTATTGTCAAATGTCAAGGTTTCTTTCTGGAGGGAGGTGGTGGCTCATACCTGTAATCCCAGCACTTTGCAAGGCCGAGGTGGGAGGATGGCTTGAGGTGAGAGGTTCAAAACCTGGGGAACATAGTGAGACCCTGTCTCTACAAAAAATTAAAAGATAATTTGCTGGGCTTGATGGTGTGCACCTGTGGTCCCAGCTACTAAGGAGGCTGAGGTGGGAGGATGACTTGAGCCTGGGAGGTTGAGGCTGCAATGAGCCATGATCATGCTAATGTACTCCAGCCTGAGCATCAGAGTGAGATTCTGTCTCAAAAAAATAAAAAATTAAACAAAAAATTTAAAAAGATTTATTTCTAAAGTACAGTAGGTGCCCAAAGGGTGAATGGGTGGAGGCAGTCCTGTTCTTGTAGTCACTCAGAATCCGTCTGATGAGGCCCCACCATCCTATTGCTTTACTGGATGGAACAGTGTTAGAGTTGCTATATACAGGGAAGAGGAGAGTAGAGAATCATGCAAGATGTTTATTATTATTATTATACTTTAAATTCTGGGATACACGTGCAGAATGTGTAGGTTTGTTACAAAGGTATACACAAGCCATGGTGGTTTGCCACACCCAGCAACCCGTCATCTACATTAGGTATTTCTCCTAATGCTATCCCTCCCCTAGCCCCCAACCCCCTGACAGGCCCCACTGTGTGATGTTCCCCTCCCTGTGTCCATATGTTCTCATTGGCCAGCTCCTAATTAAGAGTGAGGACATGCAGAGTTTGATTTTCTGTTCCTGTGTTAGTTTGCTGAGAAGGATGATTTCCACCTTCATCTATGTCCCTGTAAAGGGCATGAACTCATCCTTTTTTATGGCTGCATAGGATTCCATGGTGTATATGTGCCACATTTTCTTAATCCAGTCTATCATTGATGGACCTTTGGGTTGGTTCCAAGTCTTTGCTATTGTGAACAGTGCTGCAATAAACATATGTATGCATGTGTCTTTATAGTAGAATGATTTATAATCATTGGGCATAATCCCAGTAATGGGATTGCTGGGTCAAATGGCATTTCTGGTTCTAGATCCTTGAGGAATTGCCACACTGTGTTCCACAATGGTTGAAATAATTTACATGTCTACCAGCAGTGTAAGAGTGTTCCTATTTCTCTACATCCTCTCTAGCATCTATTGCTTCCTGACACTTTCATGATTGCTATTCCAAATGGCATGAGATGGTATCTCACTGTGGTTTTGATTTGCATTTCTCTAATGACCTGTGATGACGAGCTTTTTTTCTTATGTTTGTTGGCTGCATAAATGTCTTCTTTTGAGAAATGTCTGTTCATATCCTTTGCCCACTTTTTATCGGAGTTTTTTTTTTCTTGTAAATTTGTTTAAATTCTTTGTGCATTCCAGATACTAGCCCTTTGTCAGATGGATAGATTGCAAAAATGTTCTCCCATTCTGTAGATTGCCTGTTCACTCTGATGATAGGTTCTTTTACTGTGCAGAAGCGCTTTAGTTTAACTAGATCCCATTTGTCAATTTTGGCATTTGTTGCCATTGCTTTGGGTGTTTTAGTCATGAAATCTTTGCCCATGCCTATGTCCTGAATGGTATTGCCTGGGTTTTCTTCTAGCATTTTTATGGTTTTAGGCCTTACAGTTAAGTCTTTAATCCGTCTGGAGTTAATTTTTGTATACTTTGTAAAGAACAGATCCAGTTTCAGTTTTCTGTGTATGGCTAGCCAGTTTTCCCAACACCACTTATTTAATAGGGAATCCTTTCCCCATTGCTTGTTTTTGTCAGGTTTGTCAAAGATCAGGTGGTTGTAGTAAGGAAGGAGACCACTACTACTCCTGCTACCCTCGTCCCCCCACCTTGCCTAGTTCACAAGACAGGAGGAAAGAGAAAGAAACAAAAGTAAGATAAATAGCCAGACAACCTTGGCACCACCACCCAGCCCTAGGAGCTTAAAAAAAAGTAACAACAATAACATCAACCCCTGACCTAAACTACTTGTATTATCTGTAAATCCCAGACACTGTATGAAAAAAAAAAAAAAAAAAGCATTGTAAAACTTTTTGTTCTGTTATCTGATGCATGTAGGCCCTAGTCACATTTCCCATGCTTGCTTGATTTATGACCACCCTTTCACGTGGACCCCTTAAAGTTGTAAGCCTTTAAAAAGGCCAAGTATTTCTTTTTCAGGGAGCTTGGCTCTTAAGACACGAGTCTGCCAATGTTCCCAACCAAATAAAAAACCTCTTCCTTCTTTAATCCAGTGTCTGAGGAGCTTTGTCTGCAGCTCATCCTGCTACATTTCATGTGTGGCATTATTTCTGAGGCCTCTGTCCTATTCTATTGGTAGATATATATCTATTTGGTAACAGTACCATACTGTTTTGGTTACTGTAGCTTTGTTGTATAGTTTAAAGTCAGGTAGCATGATGCCTCTAGCTCTGTTCTTTTTGCTTAGAATTGTCTTGGCTATACAGGCTCTTTTTTCAGTTCCATATGAAATTTAAAGCAGTTTTTTTCCAATTCTGTGAAGAAAGTCAATGTAGCTTGATGTGGATGGCATTGAATCTTTAAATTACCTTGGGCAGTATGGCCATTTTCATGAGCATGGAATGAGCATGGAATTTTTTTCCATTTGTTTGTGTCCTCTCATATTTCCTTCAGCAGTGATTTGCAGTTCTCATTGAAGAGGTCCTTCACATCCCTTGTAAGTTGGATTCCTAGGTATTTTATTCTCTTTGTAACAATTGTGAATGGGAGTTCACTTGTGATTTGGCTCTTTGCTTATCTGTTGTTGGTGTATAGGAATGCTTGTGATTTTTGCACGTTGAATTTTTATCCTGAGACTTTGCTGAAGGTGCTTATCAGCTTAAGGAGATTTTGGGCTGAGACAATGGAGTTTTCTAAATATACAATCATGTCATCTGAAAACAGAGACAATTTGACTTCCTCTCTTCCTACTCAAATACCCTTTTTTTCTTTCTCTTGCCTGATTGCCCTGGCCAGAACTTCCAACACTATGTTGAATAGGAGTGGTGAGAGAGGGCATCCCTGTCTTGAGCCAGTTTTCAAAGGGTATGCTTCCAAGTTTTGCCTGTTCAGTGTGATATTGGGTGTGAGTTTGTCATAAATAGCTCTTACCATTTTGATATACATTCCATTGATATCTAGCTTATTGAGAGTATTTAGCATGAAGCAATGTTGAATTTTCTCAAAGGCCTTTTCTGCATCTATTGAGATAATCATGTGGTTTTGTCATTGGTCCTGTTTATGTGATGAATTATGTTTACTGATTTGCTTACGTTGAACCAGGCTTGCATCCCAGGGATGAAGCTAACTTGATCATGGTGGATAAGCTTTTTGATATGCTGCTGGATTTGGTTTGCTCGTATTTTATTGAGGAATTTCACATCGATATTCATCAGGGATATTGGCCTGCAATTTTCTTTTTGCATTGTGTCTCTGCCAGGTTTTGGTATCAGGATGATGCTGGCCTCATAAAATGAGGTAGGGAGGAATCCCTCTTTTTCCATTGTTTGTAATAGTTTCAGAAGAAATGGAACCAGCTCCTCTTTGTACCTCTGGTAGATTTCAGCTGTGCATTTGTTTGGTCCTGGGCCTTTTTTTTTTGGTTGGTAGGCTGTTAATTACTGCCTCAATCTCAGAACTTATTATTGCTCTATTCAGGGATTCGATTTCTTGGTGGTTTAATGTTGGGAGGGTGTATGTGTCCAGGAATTTATCCATTTCTTCTAGATTTTCTAGTTTTTTGTAAAGGTGTTTATAGTATTCTCTGACAGCAGGTTGTATTTCTGTGGTGTTGGGAACAGGCCCCCAAATCTGGCCATAAACTGTCCCTAAAACTGGCCATAAACAAAATCTCTGCAGCACTATGACATGTTCATGATGGCCCTGACGCCCACAGTAAAAGTTGTGGGCTTACCGGAATGGGGGCAAGGAACACCTGGCCCACCCAGGGTGGAAAACCACTTAAGGCACTCCTAAGCCACAAACAATAGCATGAGCAATCTGTGCCTTTAGTACATGTTCCTGCTGCAGATAACGAGCCAAAGCCCATCCCTTTGTTTCCTGTTTTAGTTAATCTATAATCTAAAGAAACAATGCTTATCACTGGCTTTCTGTCAATCAATATGTGGGTAAAACTCTGTTCATGGTTCTCAGCTCTGAAGGCTGTCAGACCCCTGATTTCCCACTCCACACTGTATATTTCTGTGTGTGTGTCTTTAATTCCTCTAGTGCCACTGGATTAGGGTCTCCATGACTGAGCTGGTCTCAGCAAGTGGTGCCCATATGTGCAGCTCAAACCTAGGTCAAAGGGTCAGAGGAGCAACGGTTGGAGAATGTGGAACTAAGCTGGAGGATACCCGAGTACACTTTTTTAAAATTTTTTTTTTGTTTTATTATTATTATTATACTTTAAGTTCTAGGGTACATGTGCACAACATGCAGGTTTGTTACATATGTATACCTGTGCCACGTTGGTGTGTGACACCCATCAACTCGTCAGCACCCATCAACTTGTAATTTACATCAGGCATAACTCTCAATGCCATCCCTCCCTCCTGCCCCTCCCCATAACAGGCCCCAGTGTGTGATGTTCCCCTTCCAGAGTCCAGGTGATCTCATTGTTCAATTCCCACCTATGAGTGAGAACATGCGGTGTTTGGTTTTCTGTTCTTGTGATAGTTTGCTGAGAATGATGGTTTCCAGCTTCATCCATGTCCCTACAAAGGACACAAACTCATCCTTTTTTATGGTTGCACAGTATTCCATGGTGTATATGTGCCACATTTTCTTAATATAGTCTGTCACTGATGGACATTTGGGTTGATTCCAAGTCTTTGCTATTGTGAATCGTGCTGCAAAAAACATACATGTGCATGTGTCTTTATAGCAGCATGATTTATAATCCTTTGGGTATATACCCAGAAATGAGATGGCTGGGTCATATGGTATTTCTAGCTCTAGATCCTTGAGGAATTGCCATACTGTTTTCCACAATGGTTGAACTAGTTTACAATCCCATCAACAGTGTAAAAGTGTTCCTGTTTCTCCACATCCTCTCCAGCATCTGTTGTTTCCTGACTTTTTAATGATTGCCATTCTAACTGGTGTGAGATGGTATCTCACTGTGGTTTTGATTTGCATTTCTCTGATAGCCAGTGATGATGAGCATTTTTTCATGTGTCTGTTGGCTGTATGAATGTCTTCTTTTGAGAAATGTCTGTTCATATCCTTTGCCCACTTTTTGATGGGGTTGTTTGTTTTTTTCTTGTAAATTTGTTTGAGTTCTTTGTAGATTCTGGATATTAGCCCTTTGTCAGATGAGTAGATTGCAAAAATTTTCTCCCATTCTGTAGGTTGCCTGTTCACTCTGATGGTAGTTTCTTTTGCTGTGCAAAGCTCTTTAGTTTAATTAGATCCCATTTGTCAATTTTACCTTTTGTTGTCATTGCTTTTGGTGTTTTAGACATGAAGTCCTTGCCCATGCCTATGTCCTGAATGGTATTACCTAGTTTTCTTCTAGGGTTTTTATGGTATTAGGTCTAACATTTAAGTCTTGAATCCATCTTGAATTAATTTTCATATAAGGAGTAAGGAAAGGATCCAGTTTCAGCTTTCTACTTATGGCTAGCCAATTTTCCCAGCATCATTTATTAAATAGGGAATCCTTTCCCCATTTCTTGTTTTTGTCAGGTTTTTCAAAGATCAGATGGCTGCAGATGTGTGATATTATTTCTGAGGACTCTGTTCTGTTCCATTGGTCTATATCTCTGTTTTGGTACCGGTACCATGCTGTTTTGGTTACTATAGCCTTGTAGTGTAGTTTGAAGTCAGGTAGCATGATGCCTCCAGCTTTGTTGTTTTGGCTTAGGATTGTCTTGGCAATGCAGGCTCTTTTTTGGTTCCATATGAACTTTAAAGCAGTTTTTTCCAAATCTGTGAAGAAAGTCATTGGTAGCTTGATGGGGATGGCATTGAATCTATAAATTACTTTTGGCAGTGTAGCCATTTTAACGATATTGATTCTTCCTCTCCATGAACATGGTATGTTCTTCCATTTGTTTGTATCCTCTTTTATTTCACTGAGCAGTGGTTTGTAGTTCTCCTTGAAGAGGTCCTTTATATCCCTTGTAAGTTGGATTCCTAGGTATTTTATTCTCTTTGAAGCAATTGTGAATGGAAGTTCATTCCCGATTTGGCTCTCTGTCTGTTACTGGTGTTTAAGAATGCTTGCGATTTTTGCACATTAATTTTGTATCCTGAGACTTTGCTGAAGTTGCTTATCAGCTTAAGGAGATTTTGGGCTGAGACAATGGGGTTTTCTTAATATATAATCATGTCATCTGCAAACAGGGACAATTTGACTTCTTCTTTTTCTAACTGAATACCTTTATTTCTTTCTCTTGCCTGAATGCCCTAGCCAGAACTTCCAACACTATGTTGAATTGGAGTGGTGAGAGAAGGCATCCCTGTCTTGTGCCAGTTTTCAAAGGGAATGCTTCCAGTGTTTGCCCATTCAGTATGATATTGACTGTGGGTTTGTCATAAATAGCTCTTATTATTTTGAGATATGTTCCATCGATACCGAATTTATGGAGAGTTTTTAGCATGAAGGGCTGTTGAATTTTGTCAAAGACCTTTTCTACATCTATTTAGATAATCATGTGGTGTTTGTCTTTGTTTATATGCTATTATCATTATATATGATAATCTGTTTATATGCTGGATTACATTTATTGATTTGCATATATTCAACCATTTTTGCATCCCAGGGATGAAGCCCATTTGATCATGGTGGATAAGCTTTTTGATGTGCTGCCGAATTTGGTTTGCCGGTATTTTATTGAGGATTTTTGCATTGATGTTCATCAGGGATATTGATCTAAAATTCTCTTTTTTTGTTGTGTCTCTGCCAGGCTTTGGTATCAGGATGATGTTGGCCTCATAAAATGAGTTAGGGAGGATTCCCTCTTTTTCTATTGATTGGAATAGTCTCAGAAGGAATGGTACCAGCTCCTCCTTGTACCTCTGGTAGAATTCAGCTGTGAATCCGCCTGGTCCTGGACTTTTTTTCATTGGTAGGCTATAAATTATTGCCTCAATTTCAGAGCCTGCTATTGGTCTATTCAGGGATTCAATTTCTTTCTGGTGGGCGTGGGACCCTCCTGGCCAGGTGTGGGATATAATCTCCTGGTGTGCTGTTTGCTAAGACCCTTGGTAAAGCACAGTATTGGGGTAGGGGTTACCCGATTTTCCAGGTGTTGTGTGTCTCAGTTCCCCTAGCTAGGAAAGGGGATTCCCTTCCCCCTTGTGCTTCCCAGGTGAGGCGATGCCTCACCCTGCTTCAGCTCTAGCTAGTGGGGCTGCACCAGCTGACCAGCACCGATTGTCTGGCACTTCCCAGTGAGATGAACCCGGTACCTCAATTGAAAATGCAGAAATCACCCATCTTCTGTGTCACTCGCACTGGGAGCTGGAGGCTGGAGCTGTTCCTATTCGGCCATCTTGCTCCAGGTCTTTCTGAGTACTCTTAAGAAATCCCTATGGTGAGTACAAAGGAGAGCTTGGAAGCATCAGGGTAACAATGGCACAAGTGTGGGTTCTGGTTTGTTCCCTCTTGGAACCTTTTCACACTAATGATGAGGAGGAAGGAAAGTATAGCCAAGTAACAGAAGAGGTGACAGAGCAGGTTTGTTTGCCAGATAAAGCTAAAGTGGCAAAGAAGGAAGAGGTTCATTCCTACCCTTCCGCACTCCCCATTTTTTTGAAGAAAAAGAGTGGCCTTTCTTTTCCTGAGAACACTGGGCAAAAAGTAGTTGCCCCAGTGACTGTCTGAGTAGCACCTCGAGTGACTGCTCTCAATTCTTTTCAGGCAGGAATTCAGCAAGCTAAATGAGAGTGTGATATAGAGGCTTGGCAGTTTCCTGTTAGGATACACCCACCTGATCAACAGGGGAATGTTATAGCGACATTCGAACCTTTTCCTTTTAAAATACTTAAAGATTTTAAACAGGCTATCAATCAATATGAACCAAGTCTATGCCCAGAATATAAAAGAAAACATTGGGCTAATCAATGTCACTCTAAGTTTGATAAAGATGTGAACCCAATTTCGGGAAATGCCATGAGGGACCCATCCTGGGCCCCATTCCAAACCGGGGCATTTCTGGCTCAGGTCATTCCCTCACTGATGTACAATGCCCGTCCCCCAGCACAGCTGGTAGTGCTGCAGTAGATTTATGATGCACAGAAGCCATGAGCCTTCTGCCCTGGGAACTCCTGAAGAAAGTTCCAACAGGAGTCTGTGGACCCTTTCCAATGAGGACGATAGGATTACTTGTAGGTGGGTCTAGTTTAAATTTAAAAGGAGTGCAAGTACATACAGGAGTCATTGATTCAGATTACAGTGGGGGAAATTCAAATTGTTATATCTACTTCTGTTTCCTGGAAAGCAGAGCCAGGAGAGCATATAGCAGAACTCCTGCCGTATGTGGAAATAGGGAAAAGTAAAACTAAATAAACAGGAGGATTTAGAAGCACAAACAAACAAAGCAAAACAGTTTATTGGGTGAATCAAACTACTGATAAATGTACTACCCATGAAATAACTTCAGGGAAAGAAATTTAAAGGTTTGATATATATAGGAGCAGACATTTCAGTCATTTCTCTACAACACTGGCCATCTGTGTGGCCAATTCAACCTGCTCAATTTAACATAGTTGGAGTTGGTAAAGCCCCTGAAGTATATAAAAGTAGTTATATTTTGCATTGTGAAGGACCTGATGCACAACCTGGGACTGTTCAACCAATTGTAACTTCTCTACCTATAAATTTATGGGGAAGAGATTTATTACAACAATGGGGAGCACATGTTCTAATTCCAGAGCAATTATACAGTCCTCAAAGTCAACATATGATGCATGAAATGGAGTATGTCCCTAGTATGGGACTAGGAAAAAATTTGCAAGGTTTGAAGGAACTACTTCAAGTGGAAAGACAAAGTTCCCACCAAAGTTTAGGATATCATTTTTGATGGTGGCCATTGTTAAGCCTCCAGAACCTATATCTTTAAAATGGTTAAGAGATAAACCAATTTGGATAGAACAATGTCTGCTAAGTAAAGAGAAACTGGAGGCTTTAGAGGACTTAGTTACTGAACAGTTAGAAAGAGGACACAGCACCAACATTTTCCCCTTGGAATTCTCCTGTTTTAGTTATTAAGAAAAAATCAGGTAAATGGAGAATGTTGACAGATCTTAGAGCCATTAATTCAGTTATACAACCTATGGGGGCATTGCAGCCAGGACTGCATTCTTCCTCTATGAATCCAAAAAATTGGCCTGTAATAGTCATAGATTTAAAAGAGTGTTTCTTTACTATCCCCTTAGCTGAGCAACACTGTGAACAGTTTGCATTTACAATTCCTGCAGTAAACAACCTGCAGCCTGCTAAGCATTTTCATTGGAAAGTGTTGCCACAAGGCATGTTAAACAGTTCAACAATTTGCCAGATGTATGTAGGGCAAGCAATTGAACTTACTCGTAAAAACTTTTCAGTGTTGCATTATTCATTATATGGATGATATACTTTGTGGTGCCCCCACTCGAGAAATATTACTCCAATGTGATGATCACTTGCAAAATTCGATTTCTTGTGCTGGTTTAATTATAGCTCCTGACAAAATTCAGACTGCTACTCCTTGCTCCTACTTGGGGACCTTAGTAAATGACACTACAATAGTGCCACAGAAAGTAACCATACATAGGGATCAACTGAAAACATTAATTGACTTTCAAAAATTACTAGCGGATGTTAATTGGATATGACCTACTCTAGGCATTTCTACCTATGCCATGAGTGATCTATTTTCTATCCTTAGAGGAGATCCTAGTCTCACTAGCCCTTGATAATTAACAAAGGAGGCTGAGGCAGAGTTACAGCTGATTGAAAAGCAAGTCCATAAAGCTCAAATAAATAGAATAGATCCAGAGAAGACTCTAGATTTGCTAATTTTTTCAACTCAGCATTCACTTACTGGTGTTATTGTTCAAGACTAAGATCTTGTAACATGGTTTTTCCTTCCGCATACTAGTTCATGGACTTTGACTCCTTATTTGGATCAAATCACTACTATGATAGGAAATGGGAGAACTCAGATTGTTAAATTACATGGATGTGATCCTAGAAAAATTATTGCCCCTCTCACAAAGGCACAAATACAGCAAGCTTTTATAAATAGTCTTACTTGGGAAACCCATTTAGCTGACTTTGTGGCTATTCTTGGTAATCATTTTTCTAAAATGAAACTGTTTCAAATTTTGAAATTAACTAATTGGGTTCTCCCTAAAATAACTAAATGTAAACCAATTGAAGGTACTGAAAATGTCTTCACATATGGATCTAGCAATGGTAAAGCTTCTTATTCTGGGTTGAAAAGTAAAGTTTTTCAGATGCCCTATACTTCAGCTCAGAAAGCGGAGCTTGTAGCTGTAATTGAGGTATTGACTGCTTTTGATATGCCTATTAGTGTGATTTCTGATTCTTCATATGTGGTTCATTCTACACAATTAATTGAAAATGCTCAGTTATGATTCCACACAGATGAACAACTGATGACTTTATTTACATAATTGGAAACAGCAGTTAGGAGTAGAATGCACCCTTTTTACATTACTCACATTAGGGCTCATACACTTCTTCGAGGACCTTAGACAAAAGGGAATCAAATGGCTGATCGGCTAGTTGCTGCTGCAATATCTAACCTAGAAACTTTCACAATTTAACCCATGTTAATGCCTCTGGTCGCAAGCGCATTACCTGTAAAGAAGCTAAAGCTGTTATCCAGCGATGCCCAACTTGTCAAATGGTGCATTCTTCATCTTTTGCAGGAGGAGTTAATCCTCGAGGATTGGAACCTAATTCTTCTTGGCAAATAGATGTCACACATGTTCCCTCGTTTGGGAGACTAGCTTATGTACATGTATGTGGACACCTTTTCTCACTTTCTCTGGACTACATGCCAATCAGGAGACTCTTCTGCCTGTGTTAAATGTCACCTTTTGTGGTATTTTACGGTGGTGGTCATTCCAACTTCTATTCATTCATTCATTCATTCATTCATTCATTCATTCTATTTAAAGTTCTAGGGTACATGTGCACATTGTGCAGGTTTGTTATATATGTATACATGTGCCATGTTGCTGTGCTGCACCCATTAACTCATCGTTTACGTTAGGTATATCTCCTAATGCTATCCCTACCCCCTCCCCCAACTCCATGACAGGCCCCAGTGTGTGGTGTTCCCCACCCTGTGTCCAAGTGTTCTCATTGTTCAATTCCCACCTATGAGTGAGAACATGTGGTGTTTGGTTTTCTGTCCTTGTGATAGTTTGCTCAGAATGATGGTTTCCAGCTTCATCCATGTCCCTACAAAGGACATGAACGCATCCTTTTTAATGGCTGCCATCCTTTTTTATGGCTGCATAGCCATAAAGAAGTATTCCATGGTGTATATGTGCCACATTTTTTTAATCCAGTCTATCATTGATGGACATTTGGATTGGTTCCAAGTCTTTGCTATTGTGAATACTGCCACAATAAACATACGTGTGCTTGTGTCTTTATAGCAGCATGATTTATAATCCTTTGGGTATATACCCAGTAATGAGATGACTGGGTCAAATGGTATTTCTAGTTCTAGATCCTTGAGGAATCGCCACACTGTCTTCCACAATGGTTGAACTAGTTTACAATTCCACCAACAGTGTAAAAGTGTTCCTATTTCTCCACATCCTCTTCAACACCTGTTGTTTCCTGACTTTTTAATGATCACCATTCTAACTGGTGGGAGATGTTATCTCATTGTGGTTTTGATTTGTATATCTCTGATGGATAATGATGATGAGCAGTTTTTCATGTGTCTGTTGGCTACATAAATGTCTTGAGGAGTGTCTGTTCATATCCTTTGCCCACTTTTTGATGGGATTGTATGATTTTTTCTTGTAAATTTCTTTAAGTTATTTGTAGATTCTGGATATTAGCCCTTTGTCAGATGGGTAGATTGCAAAATTTTTCTCCCAGTCTGTAAGTTGCCTGTTCACTCTGATGGTAGTTTCTTTTGCTGTGCAGAAGCTCTTTAGTTTAATTAGATCCCATTTCTCAATTTTGGCTTTTGTTGCCATTGCTTTTGGTGTTTTTGACATACATTTCTTGTCCAAGTGTATGTTCTGAATGGTATTGCCTAGGTTTTCTTCTAAGGTTTTTATGGTTTTAGATCTGACATTTAAATCTTTAATCCATCTTGAATTAATTTTTGTGTAAGGTGTAAGAAAGGGATCCAGTCTCAGCTTTCTACATATGGCTAGCCAGTTTTCCCAGCAAAATTTAGTAAATAGGGGATCCTTTCCTCATTTCTTATTTTTTTCAGGTTTGTCAAAGATCAGATGGTTGTACATGTGTGGTATTATTTCTGAGGGCTTTGTTCCTCCTGTTCCATTGGTTTATATCTCTGTTTTGGTACCAGTACCATGCTGTTTTGGTTACTGTAGTCTTGTAGTATAGTTTGAAGTCAGGTAGCATGATGCCTCCAGCTTTGTTCTTTTGGCTTAGGATTGTCTTGGCAATGCAGGCTCTTTTATTGTTCCATTTGAACTTTAAAGTAGTTTGTTTTCCAATTAAGTGGAGAAAGTCATTGGTAGCTTAATGGGGATGGCATTGGTAGCTTGATGGGGATGAATCTACAAATTGCCTTGGGCAGTACGGCCATTTTCAAAATATTGATTCTTCCTATCCATGAGCATGGAATGTTCTTCCGTTTGTTTGTGTCCTCTTTTATTTCGTTGAGCAGTGGTTTGTAGTTCTTCTTGAAGAAGTCCTTCACATCCCTTCTAAGTTGTATTACTAGGTATTTTATTCTCTTTGTAGCAATTGTGAATGGGAGTTCACTCATGATTTGGCTCTCTGCTTGTCTGTTATTGGTGTATAGGAATGCTTGTTATTTTTGCACATTGATTTTGTATTCTGAGACTTTGCTGAAGTTGCTTATCAGCTTAAGGAGATTTTGGACTGAGGCAATGGGGTTTTCTAAAAATACAATCATATCATCTGCAAACAGGGACAATTTGACTTCCCCTTTTCCTAATTGAACACACTTTATTTCTTTCTCCTGCCTGATTGCCCTAGCCAGAACTTCCAACACTATGTTGAATAGGAGTGGTGAGACAGGGCATCCCTGTCTTGTGCCAGTTTTCAAGGGGAATGCTTCCAAGTTTTACTCATTCAGTATGATATTGACTGTGGGTCTGTCATAAATAGCTCTTATTATTTTGAGGTATGTTTCATCAATACTTAATTTATTGAGAGTTTTTAGCATGAAGGGCTGTTGAATTTTGTCAATGGCCTTTTCTGCATCTATTGAGATATTCATGTGGTTTTTGTCTTTGGTTCTGTTTATATGATGGATTATGTTTATTGATTTCTGTATGTTGAACCAGCCTTGCATCCCAGTGATGAAGCCCACTTGATCATGGTGGATAAACTTTTTGATGTGCTGCTGGATTTGGTTTGCCAATACTTTATTGAGGATTTTTGCATCAATATTCATCAGAGATATTGGTCTAAAATTCTCTTTTTTGTTGCATCTCTGCCAGACTTTGTTATCAGGATGATGCTGGCCTCATAAAATGAGTTAGGGAGGATTCCCTCTTTTTCTATTGATTGGAATAGTTTCAGAAGGAATGGTAGCAGCTCCTCTTTGTACCTCTGGTAGAATTCGGCTGTGAATCCCTCCGGTCCTGGAATTTTTTTTTGTTGGTAGGCTCTTAATTATTGCCTCAATATCAGAACCTGTTATTCGTCTATTCAGGGATTCAACTTCTTCCTGGTTTAGTCTTGGGAGGGTGTATGTGTCCAGGAATTTATCCATTTCTTCTAGATTTTCTAGTTTATTTATGAAGAGATGTTTAAAGTATCCTCTGATGGTAGTTTATATCTCTGTGGGATCAGTGGTGATATCCCCTTTATCGTTTTTTATTATGTCTATTTGATTCTTCTCTCTTTTCTTAGTCTTGCTAGTGGTCTATCAATTTTGTTGATCATTTCAAAAAACCACCTCCTGGATTCATTGATTTTTTGAAGGGTTGTTTGTGTCTCTATCTCCTTCAGTTCTGCTCTGATCTTAGTTATTTCTTGCCTTCTGCTAGCTTTTGAATGTGTTTGCTCTTACTTCTCTAGTTCTTTTAATTTTGATGTTAGGATGTCAATTTTAGATTTTACCTGCTTTCTCTTGTTGGCATTTACTGCTATAAATTTCCCTCTACACACTGCTTTAAATGTGTCCCAGAGATTCTGGTAGGTTGTGTCTTTGTTCTCAAAGAACATCTTTATATCTGCCTTCATTTCATTGTTTACCTAGTAGTCATTCAGGAGCAGGTTGTTCAGTTTCCATGTAGTTGGGCAGTTTTGATTGATTTTCTTGATCTTGGGTGGTAGTTTGATTGCATTATGGTCTGAGAGACAGTTTGCTATAATTTCTATTCTTTTACAGTTGCTGAGGAGTACTTTACATCCAACTATGTGGTCAATTTAGGAATAAGTGTGATGTGGTGCTGAGAAGAATGTATATTGTGTTGATTTGGGGTGGTGAGTTCTGTAGGTATTTATTAGGTCCACTTGGTTCAGAGCTGAATTCACTTCCTGGATATTCTTGTTAACTTTCTGTCTTATTGATATCTCTAATGTTGACAGTGGGGTGTTAAAGTCTCCCATTATTATTGTGTGGGAGTCTAAGTCTCTTTGTAAGTCTCTAAGGACTTGCTTTATGAATTTGGGTGCTCCTGTATTGGGTGCATATATATTTAGGATAGTTTGCTCTTCCTGTTGAATTGATCCCTTTACCATTATGTAATAGCCATCTTTGTTTCTTTTGATCTTTGTTGTTTTAAAGTCTATTTTATTAGAGACTAGGATTGCAACCCCTGCTTTTTTTTGTTGTTTTCCATTTGATTGGTTGATCTTCCTTCATCCCTTTATTTTGAGCCTGTATGTGTCTCTGCATGTGAGATGGGTCTCCTGAATACAGCACACTGATAGGTCTTGACTGTTTATCCAATTTACCAGTCTGTGTCTTTTAATTGGAGCATTTAGCCCATTTACCTTTAAGGTTAATATTGTTATGTGTTAATTTGATCCTCTCATTATGATGCTAACTGGTTATTTTGCCCATTAGTTGATGCAGTTTCTTCCTAGCATCGATGATCTTTACAATTTGGCATGCTTTTGCAGTGGCTGGTACTGGTTGTTCCTTTCCATATTTGGTGCTTCCTTCTGGAGCTCTTGCAAGGCAGGCCTGGTGGTGACAAAATTTCAGAATTTGCTTGTCTATAAAGGATTTTATTTCTCCTTCACTTATGAAACTTAGTTTGGCTGGATATGAAATTCTGGGTTTAAAATTCTTTTCTTTAGGAATGTTGAATATTGGCCCCCACTCTCTTCTGGCTTGTAATTTCTGCCAAGAAATCCACTGTTAGTCTGATGGGCTTCCTTTTGTGGGTAACTCAATCTTTCTCTCTGGCTGTCCTTAACAATTTTTTCCTTCATTTCAGCTTTGGTGAATCTGACAATTGTGTGTCTTGGAGTTGCTCTTCTTGAGTAGTATCTTTGTGACGTTCTCTGTATTTCCTGAATTTGAAAGTTGGCTTGTCTTTCTAGGTTGGGGAAGTTCTCCTGGATTATATCCTTCAGAGTGTTTTCCAGCTTGGTTCCATTCTCCCTGTCACTTTCAGGTACATCAATCAGATATAGATTTGGTCTTTTCACATAGTCCCATATTTCTTGGAGACTTTGTTCATTTCTTTTTACTTTTTTTCTCCAAACTTCTCTTCTTGCTTCATTTGATTCATTTGATCTTCAGTCACTGATTCCCTTTCTTCCACTTGATCAAATCGGCTACTGAAGCTTGAGCATGCATCACGCAGTTCTCATGCCATGGTTTTCAGCTCCATCAGGTCATTTAAGATTTTCTCTATGCTGTTTATTCTAGTTAGCTATTCATCAAATCTTTCTTCAAGGTTTTTAATTTCTTTACGATGGTTTGAACATCCTCCTTTAGCTTGGAGAAGTTTGTTATTACCAATTGTCTGAAGCCTTCTTCTCTCAACTCGTCAAAGTCATTCTCTGTCCAGCTTTGTTCCATTTCTGGCGAGGAGCTGCATTCCTTTGGAGGAGAAGAGGTGCTCTGATTTTTAGAATTTTCAGCTCTGATTTCTCCCCATCTTTGTGGTTTTATCTCCCTTTGGTCTTTGATGATGGTGACTTAAAGATGGGGTTTTGGTGTGGATGTCCTGTTTGTTAGTTTTCCTTCTAATAATCAGGACCCTCAGCTGCAGGTCTGTTGGAGTTTGCTGGAGGTCCACTCTAGATCCTGTTTGCTGGGTATCACAGCGGAGACTGCAGAACCACAAATATTGCAGAACAGCCAATGTTGCTGCTTGATCGTTCCTCTGGAAGCTTTGTCTCAAAGGGACACCTGGCCATATGAGGTATTAGTCAGCCCCTACTGGAAGGTGCTTCCCAGTTAGGCTACTCAGGGGTCAGGGACCCACTTGAGGAGGCAGTGTGTCAATTCTCAGATCTCACACTCCATGATGGGAGAACCACTCCTCTCTTCAGAGCTGTCTGACAGGGACGTTTAAGTCTGCGGAAGTTTCTGCTTTCTTCTTTTCCAGCTATGCGCTGTCCCCAGAGTTGGAGTCTGCAGAGACAGGCAGGCTTCCTTGAGCTGCGGTGGGCTTCACGCAGTTGGAGATTTCCAGCTGCTTTGTTTACTTCCTCAAGCCTCAGCAATGGTGGGCGCCCCTCCCCCAGCCTCGCTGCCACCTTGCAGTTCTATTCCAGACTGTTGTGCTAGCAGTGAGCAAGGCTCCATGGGTGTGAGACCCTCTGAGCCAGGCACGGGATATAATCTCCTGGTGTGTCATTTGCTAAGACAGTTGGAAAAGTGCAGTATTAGAGTGGGTGTGACCTGATTTTCCAGGTGCCATCTGTCACAGCTTCCCTTGACTTTGAAAGGGAATTCCCCGACCCCTTGTGCTTCCCGGGTGAGGTGATGCTTTGCCCTGCTTTGGCTCATGGTCCATGGGCTGCACCCACTGTCCAACAAGCCCCAGTGAGATGAACCCGATACCTCAGTTGGAAATACATAAATCATCCATCTTCTGCATCACTCATGCTGGGAGCTACAGACTACACCTGTTCCTATTCGGCCATCTTGGTACCTCCCCTCTCCAACTTCTATTAAAACAGATAATGACCTAGTCTATACTAGCCAAGTTCTAGCTACATTTTTCTCTATATGGAACATTTAATATATCACTGACATCCCATATAATTCTCAAGGAAATGCCATTGTAGAATAAATTAATCTCTCCCTAAAATGACAATTGCTAAAACAAAAAGGGGGATACAGGGACTATGGGACATCCCATATGCAATTGAATCTAACATGATTGACTTAAAAACTTTTTAGCCTGTCTAAAGGCCAGATTGTATCAGCAGCTGAACAGCATCTACAGAAACCAGCTGCAAAGACAGAAATAGAACAACTGGTTTGGTGGAGAGATCCAATTAGAAAAAGTTCGGAAATAGGTAAAATAATAATTTAGGGGAGAGATTATGCTTGTATTTCTCCAGGCCAAAACCAGCAGCTGATTTAGATATCATCAGGACACCTGAAACCTTATCATTAGCCAGATGCTGAGGAAGAGATTCCAGGAGGATCCCGAGGATTCCCTCAGTTGCAGTCATGTCGAGACTGATACTGACGAGAACCCCAACTGTCACAAGCAACACTTGTCAAACACAGCCACTTACCCGGGGACAGATCAGGAAGCTCTCACAGATGGCAGAAGAAAACCTGAGAAAAGTGGGACAACCAGTCACAATGAGTAATTTAATGATAGCTTGGATAGTGGTGATCACCATTGCCATGAGTATTCCTTCAACAATGGCTGACACAGAGAACAATTATACTTATTGGGCATATTTATCAATCTTGGCTGGCAATAATGCCTGGATGTAATCACTCTATGACACAGTTACACATGCTTTCTGATCTCAGTATTTACCATAATAATTCTGCTCCTATGATTAAGGCATACTGCCCTCAGAAACCTATTTTTAAAGAGAATTGAACCTGGCTAGAAATAATGAATATACTTGTTTGGGAAGACTGCATTGCAGAACAGGCAGAGTTGCTGCACAATGATTCCTGTGGAATCGTTATTAATTGGTCCCCTAAGGGGATGTTTGGCTTGAATTGTACCTCTCAGTCTACATGCCACAGCCACACTGTGTTCAGCTGGTCTGAACAAAATGGTCAGATCATAGAAATGGTAAGAAATATGACAAGAGTTCCTATTATCTGGAAACATGGCGGTATAGTAGCACTTCATCCTCAAATGATATGGCCCACTGTAGGAGCTAAACATAAGGATTTGTGGAAACTATTAATGGCTCTTAATAAGATCAAAATTTGGGAAAGGATAAAAAAAGCATCTATAAGGACACTCTACAAACTTGTCTTTGGATATTGCAAAATTAAAAGAACAAATATTTTAAGTGTCCCAGGCACACCTGACTTGAATTCCAGGAACTGGAGTGCTTGAAGGAATTGCAGACAGATCAACAGCTGTTAACCCATTAAAATGGATAAAAATGCTTGGAGGCTCTGTGATTTAAATGATGATTGTGCTTTTAGTCTGTATTGTATAGTCTGCAGATATGGATCCTGACACCTATGAGAATTAGCTCACTGTGATAAAGCTGCCTTTGCTTTCATCATCTTGCAAAAACAAAAAGGGGGAACATGTTGGAAACAGGCACCCATATCTGGCCATAAACTGGCCCCAAAACTGGCTGTAAATAAAATCTCTGCAGCACTGTGACATATTCGTGATGGCCATGATGCCCACACTAAAGGTTGTGGGTTTACCAGAATGAGGGCAAGGAACAACTGGCCCACCCAGGACAGAAAACTGCTTCAGGCCTTCCTAAGCCACAAACAATAGCATGAGCGATCAGTGCCTTAAGGACATGTTCCTGCTGCAGATAACTAGTCAAAGCGCATGCCTTTGTTTCCTGTTTTAGTTAATCTATAGTCTATGGAAACAATGCTTATCACTGGCTTGCTGTCAATCAATATGTGGGTAAAACTCTGTTCATGGCTCTCAGCTCTGAAGGCTGTCAGACCCCTGATTTCCCACTCCACACTCTCTATTTCTGTGTGTGTGTCTTTAATTCCTCTAGTGCCACTGGGTTAGGGTCTCCATGACTGAGCTGGTCTCAGTACTCTCGAATCAGTGGTGATATCCTCTATATCATTTTTTATTGTGTCTATTTGACTCTTCTCTCTTTTCTTCTTTATTCTTCTGGCTGGTGGTCTATCTATTTTGTTAGTCTTTTCAAAAAGCCAGCTCCTGGATTCATTAATTTTTTTTTGAAGGGTTTTTTGCATCTCTGTCTCCTTTAGTCCTGCTCTAATCTCAGTTATTTCTTGTCTTCTGATAGCTTTTGAATTTGTTTCATGCAATATGTTTTCAAGAGTCAGAGTTAGAAATGTCTTATTTGACATCTACAAACATTCTATTGCATAAACCTCCAGTTTTATTGCCCCAACCAACTGCAAAGGAGGCTGGGAAGTGTGGTCTTCCTATTGGCTCAGGAAAAGGGATGTAGAGTGAGCTTTGGTCAATATATGAAATTGTCTCTGCTCTGTATGCCTTTCTTTTCACAACAGAACACATCTCCTCAAGTCACTTCATCCTGCTCAAAGTCCCGGATCTCCTGGTAATTTACAAGTTTATATTAGTTCACATTGATTACTCTCTGCTATGAACTAAAGAGACAAAATAATTTTAGAGCCACTTTATAATTCCATTTGGAAGGGGGAAGAATGCAGGCTTAGAGCTGCCACTGGTTTTTAACACTTCTGAAATCCTGATGGATATACATTTTGCAGACCCTTCCTTCCTTTAAGGGTGGGAGTAGTACCTTAACTAGACTTTGTGTGCTATGTCTGGATAATGTGTCTTTCTGGAGATTTGGCTGTCCTCATCTGATAGAGTTTTTGAGCAGATGAGTTATGTCATTGGAGCTGTACTTTGGGAAGTTCATGTTGCCTGCAGTTTGCTTTGTGCATTTGGGCCAGAGAAACAAGTTAGGAGGTTATTACAAAAGTTCAAAGGATAAATAATTATCCTCTGAGCCAGCATGGGGGGCAGTCAGAAGTGATGAATATGAGAGGCATATTGGAGGAAGGTTAGGAGGGAGATGAAAGGAGCTCTGACTCTAAGGCCTTACTCCTGGGTCACAAGAATGGTGGGTGAGATAGGTCAAGAGCAGGTGCTGACTTTGGGGGAAGATGAGTTTGGTTTAGCCATTATTTTGTACCTTACTCATTCATACAGAGGAAATAAACTCATGCTCTAACTTCATTAATGGATAGGAGATTCCTGGTTATAAATTTTCCTAAAAACATTTTTTTTTTTTTCAGATTTGAGAAAGTTAAGTAAACGTATATTATATATGACAATCATCCAAATATTCATTCAGCATTATGAGTTACTAACACTATGCTTGGTGTCAGTCTGGTCATACTCTTATTAAAAGACTTCCGGGCCGGGCGCGGTGGCTCGAGCCTGTAATCCCAGCACTTTGGGAGGCCAAGATGGGTGGATCACCAGGTCAGGAGATCGAGACCATCCTGGCAAACAGGGTGAAACCCCGTCTCTACTAAAAAAATACAAAAAACTAGCCAGGTGAGGTGGCGGGCGCCTGTAGTCCCAGCTACTTGGGAGGCTGAGGCAGGAGAATGGCGTAAACCTGGGAGGCAGAGCTTGCAGTGAGCTGAGATCCGGCCACTGCACTCCAGCCTGGGCGACAGAGCGAGACTCTGTCTCCAAAAAAAAAAAAAAAAAAAAGACTTCCTTGTCACCAGACATACTTGAGCTCCTTTAATGACAGGGAGCTCTCTGCTTTATTCTGGAGTTCCATCTATTATTGGAGAGTTCTAGTTATCAATAAACTCAACTTTATATTGAGCTGAAAGTCCTTTCCCTGAAACTTCTACTCACAGTATCTGGTTTTTGCCTCCAGAACTATACAGGACAGTCCAACATTTCCTTTTATTATTTTTATTTTTTTGAGACAGGATTTTGTTCTGTAACCCAGGCTGGAGTGCAGTTACGTGATCATATCTCACTGCAGCCTTGAATTTCTGCACTCAAACAGTCCTCCTGCTTCAGCCTCCCAAGTAGCTAGGACTACAGTTGCATGTTAATTTTTAATTTTTATTTTTTGTAGAGACAGGGTCTTATCATGTTGTCTAGGCTGATTTCTTACCTCCTGGCTTAAAGCAATCCTCCTGCCTCTGCTTTCCAGTGTTGGTATTACAGGTGTAAGCCAGTACACATGGCTGGGGCAGTATTTGAGTCTAGAAGGCAGAAATTGGGCCCCATTGTCTTCTTTCTTTGAGCTACACAACTCTTGTTTTTCCAGCCATTGCTTTTATGTGACTTAATTGGTAGGAAACTTCACAGGCCATGTCTTGAGGCCTTGAAGGAGAAAAGCTTTCAGGGCTCATCCTTGCTGCCTAGGAGGTCATTGCACTGCAGGTCCTGATGGTGGCAGGAGGTGCACATGCTTTGACCAGGCCTGTAGGTCTATGCTCTGATCTTCTGCTCAGCAGTATCTGATGAGTGGATTCTCAGCTTTCTGAGACTTTTAGTTGCAAACTTTACCTTAGAAGTGTGTTCTGAATTGAAAAAGAGATTTATCACTCATAACATATTTCTGTTTCCTCCCTTGCATGTAGTACGATTGATGAATGCCTGCAGCAGGTACTGCTAGTAGCCTGTGCAATAGCTGTTTCTTCCCTTCTTCTTCCTAATAGAATCCTGCATTTTCTCAGGCATCCATCCCACTTTCACAGGTCCATGTCCTTCAGGAAGCCATCAGCATTTCTAGCCCTTAGAGTGGCTTCTTGTTAGTCTTTGAAAGTTTTGAGAATCTCAGTCCTTTTGCCAGTGGCTGCTTTAGGTATGGCGTTGAAAACCAGGTCTTGTTAGTAAGATGCAAGAAGAGATTTCCAGGGGGTGGGGAGGCTTCTGGGAGATGTTTCTTCACTCCTAAGTATGAGACACCTGGAAAGATGATAGCTTTCTGCCTGTGGACTTTACTGTATATGGATGTGGAGCCCAGAATGCTCATAGCCATCTGCCTACAAGTTGGAGGATGAAGTGAACACATGGGGAAGAACAAAGCCAAGTGAATCACAGAAATCAGTGTATTAGATTTCTGAACTGTTAATTTTTTTATAACTTGTCACATATCATTGTCATCTTTGGTAATTTTAGTTAGAGTTTTCAGTTACCAGTGGCTGAAGGTGAAACAACCTCATTGTCTAGGGTGCCACTTGAAGTTCTTTGTCTCATGGTCGGGGAGAGCAAGGATGCAGAAACATCAAGGGTGAGGTTAGAGCAGAAGTTTAATAAGTGAAAGAAGAGAGAGAGCTCCACTGTGGAGAGGGGACCCGGAATAGGATTGCTGTTTTTACAGTTGAATGCAAAGACTTTTATAGGAAACCAATGAAAGGTTGACATCTTATTTGCATATGGTGCAAATTTCTGGTAGTTCCACCCCATCCTCCTTATGTGCATGGGGGTCCCTAGCTTGAGTTATTCCATATTGCTTTGTTCCTCTTACTGTGCATGTGTCAGGATGGAATTTTCCATTGTGGGCGTGTCTGGGAAGTCACCTGTGTAACCTTTCTTATCTGCACAGCAAGCCCCCTGTACAAATTCCCCTATCTCTTCCTGTAGGCTGTTCTTTTGTTTGAAATGATTCAACCGAGGACCCAGCCTCACTGCCTGCCTGACTGGGCTTTTTCCTTTCTCCTTTCCCAAAGGCATCCTAACTGATGTAGTAACTCTTTTAAAATGAGGCACTTGGAAAAGAACAAAGTGCCAGAAAAATGGAAATATCACCACTGATATTTCCTATATTTTCCTTCTGGAAATGAGAATGCACTTTAAGATTCCTTTATTTATTTTATGTTTTGTAACTCCATCATATATTTGGCATTTATTGATCTTGTGGACAACTAAGATCTCCAAGTTTTTTCCTCCGATAAATTCCATTTTATGTGTAAATAAGATTCTGATTCCTGAAAACTCTTTTTCTTTATGCTATAAAGCCAGGGAAATGACTGGGAGTAACCACATTTCTGGCTGATCAGAAAATCTGGAAGAGAACATAATTTATGGCATTCTACGTACAAGTACATCAATGGAGACAGGGATCATTGATTACTTATGAAAATTCCTCCAGCTGAAAATGCAAGTGTGGAGATGGCCCCGTGGCAACCTCAAGTGCTTCTAGACATAGGAGCTGTGTGCCTCACTGACTATAAGCTTGTCAGAGAACTGCAACCCTTCCTCCTCACCCCAGTCCCTATCCCAGTTAGCCTAATGCCTATCCTGGACAGATGTCTGCTGTCCTACTCTGCCTAGGAGCCACCTCTGCTTACACACCTAAACACACTAGACTGTGAGCATTTCTTTCCAATAAACACTGTAAATCTGAGCTAACTGTAGGCAAGTATCCTTTCCTGCTTGCTAGCTTCCCCTCTGAAATGAGCTCAGGCTCATCCAGACTTAGAATATAACTCCATTTCCTGAACTGGTTTCTCCTCGCAGGCAGGTGTCCTGGTGCTCTGACTCAAGGCTGCCAAATGCATTTGCTTGTGTATGAAGTCAGTGAAAGGGGTGACAAAAAAATCATTGACATCTTCCCTGTCTTAATAATAAGCTGTCAGCTGCTGAAGGCAAAAACTTCAAATCCCTCCATCCCCTTCCCTCTTTCAGACCAGGAATTGGGCTTTGATGATTTTGCACAAAAATGCAAATTATCACTTATTTGGATGCTTGCTATTACGTAACCCCAGATGGCAGTGAGTGCCCTGAAAGAATCTTTCTGCGGAATTTTTCAGCTAAAGTAGTGAAGAAATCCAAGAGCCCCCTGGCTCACAGACAATTCTTGTAAATGTATCAGTCACCTCTTCTGCTTCAGAGACTGTGTCCCTTCTGTGAGGGTCAAGAAGGGCTTGCAATGGAAGAAATGCTGGCAGGCATACTGGATACACTCCTGTGACTGGTGTATCCTTGCTGTGGCATCATTGTGCACATGGTAGCAGTGGCTTGATCAGAGAGACTTAGAAAGTTGCTTAGTGGAGTAGCTATAGATGGCTGTTCCAGTGGCTTTCAGGATTTCTTTTTGACAGTGTACACAGTGAACATCATGGCCAGTAGGCAGCCAAGAAGCTGAGGGAGATGTGTGTCCTTCTGGGAGCTAGAATAAATGACATAATGATGAAGTACTTTTGTAGGGAGGAAGAACACATCACTGCTTACTGTTATTGTAAAGAGTGGAGTGTGTAGAAGTCACTAGTTCTATATCTTTGACATTGTGAAAACTAATTTTCAGTATGGTTTATCAGGAGGATCCCTTGGGTTTAGGTAGCAGCTTTCGTCTAAAAGAGTCAAAGCTCTTTTCCATGTACTATCTCCCATATCACTTTAAATTTCTGTCAGGTGTCCAGAGCATCAAGTTTACTACCTGCTTGTTGGAAGCGATGGAGAAATTGGAACACAACAATGTCCATAATCAACTGCTTCTTCCATTGAGTTTTTGAGAAAAATAAATATAATACACAAGGAGACAATGGTCTATGAGTAGGAGGGAAAGTTCTACCTTATTGTTTGCTATAGCTTTGGGCCCAAGTGCCAACTGCTGAGAAGCTAAGCAGGACCTCCTGAAGCTCATCTTTCCAAAGCTTGTGCACATCTTCTGTTTTGTGTTCTGAAGTTCACTCCGAAATCTTCAACCTTACCATCAGGAAAGGACCATCCGACACACACGGCCTGTGCTGGAGAAGGAATCCATGCTATGTGAATCCAGCGGAACTGGTAGGGACTGCTTGATAACCTTGGCTTTTCTCTGCAGGGCCATGCTAAGGTAGTGTATGGGAAGACTAAGCATGTGCTGGGATAAAGAGAGAAAAAGTCAGCTTTTTTGAATATTTCTAGAAAAATTTGGAAACATACTTCTAATATAAGCATACAATAAGTTTTGTTTCATTTTAAAAATATATATATTTATTTAGTAGTTTTTGTAAAAGGGAATTAAATAATATTATTGGTGCATAGGACTTTACTTGGTTTAGCCAAGATCTCCATCTTCTGGAGAGAAGACATCTAAAAGGGAGTACTGATTGCAGGACTAGTTTGGTCAGGACAACTTGCCACTCTGGATTCATGGGTGGAAGAGACAGGGGAGAGATCTATGTCTGGGAACTGATCTTTTAATGCAAAATGACCCCCATTTACTGGTAAACATGGCCCACCCAGTGTTCTCATGTCTGACAAATCCACATCAACTCACTGGGGATGATTAGGGACTAGGTGGGGAGATATAAAGGACATTGGGAGGATAACAGAGATATATCTTGGATTACTTTCCTTATGGCAAACCTTAATATGCATCAGAATCATTTGGAGAACTTCTTAAAACTCAGATTACTTGGCCCTATCCACAAAGTTTTAGATTCTGTAAATTTGGGTTTGGGATTTTTTAAAGTCAGATATCATTTTTTAACCCTGAGCACAAATGTAGGATTTGCCTTTCTGTCTTTAGGATTTACTTTCCTGTCCAGAGCAGTGAAGCTGAGGACCAGAGGTGGCTGGAAGCTGAAGGCTGCCTTCTTGTGCTATAGTGAGTCAGAGAGAGGCCAAAGTTTTATTTGTTTATTAAGCTTGAGAATAATTAGTTTTGTCTTGATTCTGGTTTTTAGGGTGACAATGTCAGGTTAATTTAGTTAACAGAGTAATTTCATATGATGACAACAGTACATATAGAACACCTCCTATTTCTTATTTTAGTAATTTGTTTTCTTATTTACGCATTTTTATGGAAATTATACCCAAAAAACTACTATATTCTTATGATACATTTCAAGACTTAGATACTTTAATAATTATTATGCAGAGGTAGATTTCATCGAATAGCTGCACAGTATGTTATATAACAAACAATCATTAAAATTTCTTTTAGCATCTCTGTTTGATTGTGTAATTGCCAGTGTTTTCTAGGTGTTTGGCACTGTTTGTGATGATTACACATTCATCTTTGGTCACTTGCCAGAATCGTACTGACTTCTTGTGGGTCTCTCGTTGTGTAAGTAACGGAAAGTTTAATCTAGGTGGAAACAAATCTGGGTTATTTATTTTTCAGCTGCACTCATGTACCAGGGAAATTTGACCCAGACTGTCGCCTTTACATAATAACAATTACTGGGGCCTTGCACCATAGAATAAGTTTTCTGGATGCCAACAGATAAGAGTTAGATAAACGGGCACATCCCTTCCCGCTGCATTGTCACTGGTGTTTGCTACAGGATTTCAGGTTGGAGATACAGCAAATGCACAGAGTTGTCTGTGTAGGGAGGGGAGAAGAGCTGCATGAGTGGAGAATGCTGATCTCTGCGTTCCTCTGTGAAGGGATCATAGTGAACAAGGTGGCAAGGTGCTGTACAAACTCAATCCACCATGCCTTCCACTCCTCCTGTTCCCTTGGATCCCTTCTTCTTTATCTCTAAATTGGCACGGGCCCTGATTTTACCAACCTGAGCATTCGAGATAATGATCTTCCAGGGGCACAGTGAATGCCTTTATTCCCTCTAGAGCAGCAGTCTTATATTGACAGCAGATCCTCACAGTTGGTGACAGGAGTCTATTTTATCCAATGACTTATGGGCCAGGAACTGGAATAGGTGCTGGTGCTGTGGCAAGCAGCATGGCAGTCACTTGCAAATTGCCCATCCACATAGTCTCATCGTTCAGGATCACAGATCAATCCTGCCTTTGACATTTAGATGACAGCGATCACCTTGCAGCTAGAGCACAGCATGAGTCTCATTGAAAAAGTGACTCATTTGCAGTTCCTTCACGTCATCTTTTGTCTAGTTAGTGTGATATTTGTTTCTCTGAAAGATAATTTAAGACACGGAAAACTTGGAAAAAATATTAATTCCTAAGTAGAAAGGTACTATGTGCTCATTATAAAAATCCAAATATCCCAGACATTTATAATGGAGAAGAATAAATTTCTTTCTAATATCCCATTCCCACCTCACCAACAGAGATCTCAGTTGTTACCAGTTTGGCAAAGGATCTTCACATTTGGTTTTCTCTACTAAACCAATAAACTCCGCTTCATATATACATCTAGTCTCTCAAAGTGTGGTATGTGAAATGCTAATGGTAGGTGGTAGAGAGATGAACATATTTCGTCTTGTTATTCTGTATTTATTTAAAAAAATGCACATCTTGAATGCAAGACTTCATGAGTATTATTACTTTTCTGTTACAATAAATTCATTAATGTAAAAAACACTGGTTGATGTTACAAAAAAATTAATGGCACAAATGATACAGAATATAGCAAGAATTGAGAAGTTAGTACTCTAATGCCCATAGCTGAAAAATTTTATATGAATATTTATCTTTGTTATTTTATTTATTTATTTATTTATTTATTTATTTATTTATTTATTTATTTATTTTTGAAATGGAGTTGTGCTCTGTTGCTTAGGCTGGAGTGCAATAGCAGGATCTTGGCTCACTGCAAGCTCTGCCTCCCGGGTTCAAGTGATTCTCCCGCCTTAGCCTCCCAAGTAGTTGGGATTACAGGTGTCCACTACCATGCCCGGCTAATTTTTTGTATTTTTTTTAGAGACGAGGTTTCACCATGTTGGCCATGCTGGTTTTGAACTCCTGACCTCAAGTGATCCGCCTGCCTCGGCCTCCCAGTGCTAGGATTACAGGTTTGAGCCACTGCACCTGGCCTGTGGAGAGTCTTTTGTGCCATCAAGGAGTCTGGAATTTTTCCTGCAGTGATGGGGAGCTATTGGAGGTACTGAGCAGGGGAGTAATGTGGGAAATACTGGGATTTGAGGGGAACTATTCTGACTTCAGGTGGAA
>NC_045437.1:174887486-174897580 GCF_002776525.5 Piliocolobus tephrosceles
CTGACTTCAGGTGGAAATGGAGTGCTATCAGGATGTAGCAGGGCTGGTGTGATGGTTAATACTGAGTGTCACCTGGATTAGATTGAAGATTGTAAAGTATTGTTCCTGGGTGTGTCTGTGAGAGTGTTGCCAAAGAAGATTCACATTTGAGTCAGTGGATTGGGAAAGGCACCCCCACCCTTAATCCAGGTGGGAACAATCTAATCAGCTGCCAACACGGTCAGAATAAAAGCAGGCAAGGGTGCGTGCAAAGACTAGACTGGCTGAGGCTTCTGGTCTCCATCTTTCTCCTGTGCTGGATGGCTCCTGCCCTTGAGCATCAGACTCCAAGTTCTTCAGCTTTTGGACACTTGGGCTTACCCCGGTGATTTGTGAGGGGCTCTCAGGCCTTTGGCCACAGACTGAAGGCTGCACTATCAGCTTCCCTACTTTGAGGTTTTGGGACTCGGACTGGCTTCCTGGTTCCTCTGCTTGCAGATGGCCTATTGTGGGACTTCGCCTTGTGATTGTGAGTCAATTCTCCTAATAAACTCCCCTTCATATATACATCTATCCTTTTAGTTCTGTCCCTCTAGAGAATTCTCACTAATACAATGAGAAGTGGTGATTTGGCAGTGAGGAAGGGAGCAGAGCCCAGAGTCTTCATCTGGCCGGTTCGATAATGACATTGAGCTATTTGGGGAAGTAGGAAAGTGAGCATTTGAGGGGAAAGGCAAGAAGGTGTGCTTTATAGGTTGAGTGTTAGGTGTCTATGGGAAGCCCAGGTAGAGAGATCCAACAGTTGGCTGTGTATACCAGACTCTCACACTCATGGATTCATCCAGTGATTATTGAATGCTGTGTGCCCTGCATCTTAGAATAAGCAAGGTGCTTCCAAATCCCTCAGCCACATATTTATAGACAATTCCTTGGCTACTTTTAACCATTTCTCTAGTGGCTAATATATCCTTTACATTTTTCCTTTTCCCACATTTTATCAACCTTATATGTTTACCTTACATGTTCAGTCCAAGAAGTGACCACATGTAGTTACAGAAGAGTAAACTTATTTACAAAACTACATACTTTTATTTCAGAAGTTTATACTTCCATTGGTTTGTTTCAGATAAACCCCCTGGAAAAGGGTCTCACTCTGTTGCCCAGGCTGGAGTGCTGTGGCGTGATCTTGGCTCACTGCAACTTCCATCTCCTGGGTTCAAGTGATTCTTCTGCCTCAGCCTGCCGAGTAGCTGGGATTACAGGCATGTGCTGGCTAACTTCTGTATTTTTAGTATAGATGGGGTTTTCACCATGTTGGCCAGGCTGGTCTCAAACTTCTGATCTCAAGTGATCTGCCCGCCTTGGCCTCCCAAAATGCTGGGATTACAGGTATGAGCTATTGTGCCCGGCCGGATTTTTCATTTAGTTTTCACCCTTGAGAATTATAAACTAGGCTACAGATGTGCAGAGTTTATCTGTGTTAAGAAGGGTTATAAAAACCAGACATCTACCTAAAAATCTAAGGAAATTTCATGTATTATTTTTATTATAAACAGTAATATTAATGATGACAAAACCTACCATTCATCAATTATCTATTACATACTTGGTCTTCAGGGAAATTATATTTGATTTACACCCATACATTGTCTAACTCACGTACTAACCCTGTAGGGTATACATGGTTTTTTGCATTTTGTGGAGGAAACATTTTCCCCTCATGACTCTCCAGAAGCTCCTTCATGGGATTTTTTGTGAGCTCCTTTTCCTCTGGACATTTCTTAAATACTAATGTTTTCCTCTTTTCTCTCTGTATACACCCTCCTCTGAGCAATTTGATCTGCCACATGCCTTCACTCACCAGTTATATGCTAATGATTCTCGTATCTGTGGGCGCTGCCCACACGTCTGTTCTGACCTCCAGACAAGTTAGCCCAGTGCCCACTGGTTTCCTGCATTTGGTTGTGTCATTGGCATCTCCAACTTAACACATCCAAAATTGAGCTCATTGTCCAGAATAGACACAGCCTTCAGGAGTGCCTCTTTTAGGGACAACACTACTGCACGAGCCAGACACCTGGCGTCATTCTTCCCTTCTACTTTTTAACTCCTCTCCTTCAACTTGTCTCCAGGTTCTTCAGTCCTAGTTCCCAACTCTCTCTCATAGACAGCCTCTCCTCTGTGTCCCTACTGCAGAGCCTTAGTTCAGATCCTTAACCTTTGTAACCTCATTTATAGTAACAACCTCCCAAATGACTTCCTTTTCCCGAATCTCTTTTCTCCTCCAATTTCTTCTCTATACACCTGTGAAGCTGAGCCTTTTAAATACAAAACTCTGACTCTGTCTTTTCTTTTCTGCTCAGTAGCTATCCACAGTTTTCACAATTTCTTCCAGACACATTAGGATAACAAGTAAGGTCTTGTTTCCACCTCATTTTCTGCCAGACCCTTTCCTACTCTTCATTTTTCAACCACACTGGACTTCTTGCATTTCTCTATCCTGCTGTGCTGTCTCATCCTTGGGGTCTCTGTACCTCTTCTGCCCATGCCTGGAACATTCTTCTACCCCTGGGTTGCTGTCCAGTGCCTACTCCTCCTCTCACGCTCAGCCCAGGCAGCGTGTTGGCTGGGAAGTGTTCCTCTTTGCGTTCCATGAAGTGCTCTTTTTTGCTTTCAGAGCTCCCTCTGCTTTTCACCGTCAAGGCACCCATTGTGCCCTCTTGAAATGATCACCTGTCCTGCCTGCCCCAAAAGCAGGGAGGGAGCACAGCTTGCTTATCTTTCTGGACCAGCATCCATTTGACTTCCTGGCATATAGCAGGTGCTCAATAATTACTGAATAAATGTATTAATGAAAGAATGAGAGAATCCAATAGCTCAGTTTAAAACCAGATTGGCCTGACTCTGAAGTTCATATCCTTTCTATTTCCTGCATGGTTTATTTGGAATCTTCTGCTTTATAGTCTTGGTCTGGACATAATAGCAGCAGGGGATGGGGAGAGATGGAAACCCTGTTACTGTGTGATGTGTGGTGTTGCATTTCAGAGTGTAGCAAGACACTCTTGACCCAGTATTAGATGATGTTGCTTTCCACTTGGCAAAGGAGAACTGCACAGAGCCTTAAACTCAGAACTGGACATAGCCCTAAACCCAGATGCAAATCTTTTACAGGCACCACGTCAGAATCTCACCTTTGGGCTTAGCAGTAGAATGAGTATAGAGTCATTTAATTATTTTCAGGTCAATTATAGAAGGACTTGGGATAAAAATAATTAATGCCTTAAGCCCATTTCATAAAGTAAAAGAGAAAAATGTTTATTAGAAAATGAAAGTCATGTGAGCAGCTTGGGAGATGGACTAGAAATGAGAGTTGCAGCTGCATTTTGAACGAATTACAGCTAGAAATAGAAAGCAGAGGAGGAGCTGCTAACAGGCTATCACAGTAATCCAAGCATGAGTTCTCCAGAGCAGAGGACTCGTTTTTCAGAGAGAGAGAGTAGCTGTTTGAGACTTCAGTACACTGAGTGATGCTCAACTTAGTGATGTTCAGTTTCTGACTATGCTATGCTCTGATAGGAATTAGCACCAACCCATAATCATAAGGGTCCTTTTCTCATTCCATTCAGACCCTTCACCTCATCTTTTCTTGCTTTTTCTTTCTCCTCTCCTCCCAGCCAGGCACACTTTGTATAGAGAGCTTCCAGGCACTGACATTTAATTATTTTCTCAGTCCATTGTTACTGCTTCTGCATTTTTGTAGCAGAGCTGGCTTAGACAGATTTATTCTTTTGTGGACAGTGAGCTGCTTTTTGGCATCCGTTGTTAAATTCTTCTTTGTATCCTCTGTGCCTAGTCCAGTGTTAAATGGAGCTGAAGCAAAAGGTTAACCCAGAAAACTTAATTTGAAACAAAAGACTAAACTGACAAGTTAGAATGAAATGAGTAATTATTTCAGTCTGAGTATTGGAATTTTTGCACGCAGGCAAAGTCTAACAATTCTGTAGGTAGGTTCAAATGTGGTGAGACACAAATTGTATACTAAAGAGTTTGGCGTTCTTGAAGGTGTTGTATAAATTAATACCCCAGAATATAGGGAAATCAATGAGAGAAGAGATGTGATAAAGCAAGTACATGACTAAATGCCAAATAAATTATTCAGACAATGGTTGCTTCAAATTCAGGGGTGAGATAATTTTGGATTACATTTATAGTAAAGAATTTCAGCAGATTCAGGAAGAGTGGATAAGATTGGAGTAAGGAATAAAGGTTGGTGAGATTAGGAGAAAGAACAGATCTTTTATGCTTCTTTAGCTTTAATTTTGCCTAAGACCAAGAAAATAAGCAGGCCAAACAGTCTTTGAAAGGTTAAGAAAAAGTAGAGAAAATGCAGTAAAATTTGATAGACTTTCCTCTTTAACTTTCCAAAACAAAGAATTAGAGAGTGGAGCATTTTAAAAATGAAGAGTGACCAGGATATTTCAACCCAGTGCATCATGCAATTAATACTTTCCCAAGAGCCTATCCCTTTTTTCTTGTCTAATTGTTGGTTCTTTGTAATAGCTCAAGTTTATAAATACAGGTTATACTTTTTCTGTTTGACTCTGGAAGAAGTAATTTCCTATTTTGTGCTGTATGTGCTTATTATTTATTATACTCATTATACCTTTTAAAAGTTTCTGGAAATAACTTAGTAGAGAAAGAAAATCAGTGCATTTTAAGAGCAGCAGATAGGTCACATTTATCAGCCTGGGTCCCCTTGAGAATCAGGTTGGAAGCTGTAGGGTGCCCTTTCTGAGCCTTGAGATGCTGTTGTGGCTCAGCTTGTGTACTGCTGTGGTGTGATGCAGAAGGACCCCAAGAAATAGTTCATTCCTCTTTTTTTAATCACTCAATATTCTTCTTTGGTGGCTCCTGTCAACCTTGGAGTAAAAAACACAAGTGTTTCTCAGTGATCCTTCAAAAGGGAACAAACAAGACAGAAAAGAATCACCAGTGCTGGTGTTTTTTGGAGCTGCTTCTTTTTACTGTTTGTATTTCACACTAGCAATATTAGCCATTGTTGTTTTTTAAAGCTTAAAGCTTCCCCTTTGTGAAAGAAGAACAATTACTCATCCCTTCCCATGGAATGAGAGGTTTGTGAGATGCCTACCATTATGGTGACTGTTCATCTAGTTACCATGATATTACATTATTGTTCCTTAAGGCTGAAATCTCCACCAAGGAGTCACCCAGTTCTCTCATTACATAATAAGTTAACAATAGCCATTATGCCCTTGGTTACATAATTGTTCTCTGAGAAATATTCCTTACACATTCCAAGTCCAATTCACAGCCTTTGGTTCTATTACAGGATGATCTACTAATGTATTATCAAAATCTAATTCAGTGGCTGTGAAATTTTAGTGAGCACCAGAATCACCTGGGGAGAGGGGCCTATTAAAGCACAGGTGGCAGCCCCTTCTCTGAGTTTCTATTCAGCAGGGCTGGGGAAAGGCCAAGAATGTGCATTTCTGACAAGTTCCCAGATGCTGCCGATGCTGTCGCTGCTGTTGCTGCTCTGGGCACCAGACTTGGAGAATCATAGATCAGATATTCGGATCTCTGCTTGTCATAGAGACAAGTTCAGGGTGGTTTATGATGTTTCACTAAATTTAAGACTTGTCCAACTCCTGGAATGTATTTTGACGTTGTCTTCAAGTTTGAAAGATTCTAAGTTTTTATGTAATTCTGTGTGAGTTCTTGTGGATGAAGACAATGCAAGGGACCCAGTTGAAAGGTCTATAGCAACTGTGGGAATTCTTGGCATCATTTTTTGGTATTTCCCAGAAACAGACAACACCACAAAATGATGTGACCTGCTAGTCTTAGATCAGCAACTAGAGTCTGTATCTGAATGGAGATAAAGGGTTCATAAGTAATATGTGGAAGCCTAGCCCTTTCAAGAATGCTTAAAACTTAGAAACAAGTAATCAGGGCCTCTGAGAATTAAGAAAAGCTGCTGTCCAAAGCCTGTAGACTTGAATTCTAGAAATGGACTGTAGCAGCTTTAGGCCCACTTGCTCTAACCCAGGGGTCTCCACCCTCCGGGCCATGGACCAGTACTGGTCCGTGGTCTGCTAGGAACCAGGCCAGATAGCAGGAGGCGAGTGGTGGGTGGGTGTGCAAAGCTTCATCTGTATTAACAGCTGCTCCCCATTGCTCACATTACTACCTGAGCTCTGTCTCCTGTCAAATCAGCAGCAGCATTAGATTCTCATAGGAGCATGAACCCTACTGTAAACTGCACATGTGAGGGATCTAGGCTGCATATTCCTTATGAGAATCCAATGCCTGATGATCTGTCAGTGTCTCCCATCACCTCCAGACGGGGCTGTCTAGTTACAGGGAAACAGGCTCAAGGCTCCCACTGATTCTACATTTTGGTGAGTTGCGTAATTACTTCATTATATATTACAATGTAATAATAATAGAAATAGAGTTCACAATAAATGTGATGCACTTGAACCACCCCGAAACCATCCCTTTGGAACCCTGTCCTTCTAGTGACTCCAAATACTATGTGACAGCGCTCTCAACGTTCCAGCTTCAATTTACTTTTCCTTCCTTCCTCCCTTCCTTCCTTCCCTCCCTCCCTCCCTCCCTCCCTTCCTCCCTCCCTTCTTCCTCCCTCCTGTCCTCTCCTCTCGTTTCCGTTCCATCAGTCTCACTCTGTTCCCCAGGCTGGAGGGTAGTGGCGTGACCTTGGCTTACTGCACCCCCTACCTCCCAGGTTCAAGTGATTCTCCTGCCTCAGCCTCCCGAGTAGCTGGGACTACAGGTGCCCGCCACCATGTGTAGTTTTAGTAGAGGCAGGGTTTCACCATGTTGGTCAGGCTGGTCTCAAACTCCTGACCTCAAATGATCCACCCACCTTGGCCTCCCAAAATGCTGGGATTAGAGGCATGAGCCACCACGCCTAGCCCCAGCTTCAGTTTTTGCCTTTCTTTAGACTTGTATTTCCATTTATTTCACTTTTCCAGTTAGAAAGATTTTACATTTTTAAATCTTAACTTTTGACTTGTGGTTTCAAAACCTACTTCTCCTTTAATTCTCATCATCTCTACTAATGTAGCACCTCTGTTGCTGGAGCCATCTTTTATTCTTCTTCTTCTTTATTTTTGGAAATGGACTCTTGCTCTGTCACCCAGGCTGGAGTGCAATGGTGCAATCTTGGCTCATTGCAGCTTCCACCTCCTGGGTTCAAGTGATTCTCCTGCCTCAGCCTCCTGAGTAGCTAGGATTATAAGCGCACTACCATGCCCAGCTAATTTTTGTATTTTTAGTAGAGACGAGATGTTACCATGTTGGTCAGGCTGGTCTCGAACTCCTGACCTCAGGTGATCTGCCCACCTCAGCCTCTGAAAGTGCTGGGATTACAGGTATGAGCGACTGTGCCCAGTTGCTGTGCCTTTCTTCTTTTCCTTGTCCTCAAGCAACAAAAAATATTTTCATTCATGACTCAAACAAAATAATTTTTATATTTACATTTCTTTTCAAATTTTATCCTGTATGTTTCATTTTATAAATCACTCTGTCATAGTTTACATATGATTTTTGTTTCACATTCTCTCCTTCTGGTTTAAAATGTGTGTGTGTATATATATATATAGCCTCATATGGCAATAAATGTATATAATATATATATAACATATAATATATAAATATATTATAAATATAAATAAATAAATATATATATAAATTTATTGCCTCATATGGCTAAAAATGCCAAGGGAAATGGCTACTCTAGGACTGCAGGCTGAGTCTCTCTCTTCATCTCCCTCCTATGCTTTTCTCCTGTTGAGTCCAATCTTAGGCAGGCTCTTTCCATGTGCGGGTGGTCTCCAGATGCTCCTGGTGTAATCCTCCTAGCTAGGTGAGAAGCATCTTGCTTTTAGTTCCTTATTGCATTGTGGTTTTTCTAGGTTCAATTACGTTTTTAAAACATATTGTTGATAAATGTTAGTGAGGTTCTATTGGTGATAGACTTGTTCAATTTTATTTTATTTAAAAAATGCCTTTGTAGTTAACTGAGTCAATTATAGATTGATAGCTTTGGAATATTCTTCTACTGGCCTATACCTCCTGTTGTTGCTGTCCAGAAGTCTTACTCAGTCTAATTGTCATTTCTTTGTGGGTAATCTGTCTTTTCTGTTTAGCTGCCTTTAGGATTTTTGCATTTGCTTTCTTGCATTTCCACTGCGATGAGGGATGAAGATGGAAAGGAGTGGTCAGTAGGCATAAGCTCAGGTTAGATTGGGTAGCAAGGTCAAGGAGAAATCTTATCTAGAATAAGTCAGGCAGAAATCTTTGACTTTAAAGGTTCTTAAATGTTCTGAGCTGCTGGAATGAGCTAGTGGATTTGATTGAAGTAGAGGTTTAACTTGGCTAAGGACTAGTGATGAATTTTAAAAATCATGTTTGGGTGTCATTTTTGGGATATTACTAATAAATCACCATGGTGATATTACTTTTAATGGCTTTGCCTAAACTTGTGTTATTTACTTGACTCTAATTTGCATTATTTATGCAGGAAGTGAACTTTTTTTAATCCTTGGTATTCCTATGGACATGAGTGATTCATTAGCAGACTTTGATATTGAAGATATACCTGAGGTACTACTGAGCTATTTGTCCTAAAATCATTTTAATATTTTAGAAACTGAACTCCTAGAAACTCATCTCCTTTATCTTCCCCCTAAGCTGTAGGGTATCACCAGAGGATTCATTTCTTAAATGCCTATTAAAATATTTTTCCTGAACTTCCATAATTTTTAATGGATCAAAAATCTTACCAAGTTCCCCTAATATCTAACTTTTTTTTTTTTTTTTTTTTTGCTGGATATAATCTTTTAAACTATCAGTAAAAATAATCATGTTCATGTCAGTCTTATATTAGCCCTTTATCTATTTAAAGAAAATTATTAAGTTTCCCTTGAGCTTTTCTTTTCTAGGTTAAATATGCCCAATTTCTTTATAATTTTCTCATGGGAAATATTTCCTAATCATTTTCATTGTTTTTTTTTTTCCTGGACTCCGTCCACATTTTTGGTATTACACTTCAGTTACTGAGCCAGAAAATGGGCAATTAATAAAAGCTTGACCGATGCTAAGTGGGAAGGGAGGCTGACCTGATTTTTACACAGTTTATTTTAGATCCTGTGTTAACATGTAGGGCCTATTCCCCATGAAGAGTAATCTCATTCCAAGCAGCCAAAAATTTCATTTCTTTCTTCAGATCCTTAAAAGCACCCCTACTAGATCAGCTCTGTGATGCAGCATTAAAGCAACTCTGTTGTCCAGGTTGGAGTACAGTGGCATCATCTCAGTTCACTGAAACCTCTGCCTTTTGGGTTCAAGTGATTCTCCTGCCTCAGCCTCCTGAGTAGCTGGGATTACAGGGGTGCGGCATCACGCCTGGCTAATTTTTTGTATTTTAGTAGAGATAGGGTTTCACCGTGTTGGCCAGGCTGGTCTCGAACTCCTGACTTAATGTGATCCGCCCACCTCGCCCTCCCAGAGTGCTGGGATTACAGGCGTGAGCCACTGCATCTGGCCACAATGACTGTTTTTTTTACAGGAAGGCTGAGAAGTTTTGCCGGTGAAAGTGAGCACCTTATTTTAGGTTGATTTCCTGGGTCATCCTTGAAGCACCGTATTGCTTTAACTGAATTTTTACCTATATCTGAGATGCTTGATTGTGTCTTTGTTGGCTTATTTGAGCTCCTGTTTATTCTGTCTTCATTTAGTCTGAAGTCAAAAAAAGAAAGGAGGTTATGGCCTCCTTTCTGTGCCTGTTTGTTTAGGACTCATATGATATTCCCTTAGTCACAGGAATGTACCAGGTCACTGGGTGCCTTGCATAGCACTTACATTATTTCTTTTCTTACCATCCTGAGCAACAGATCTGGAGAAAATTGGGTTCTCCTTGAATGTCAGGGTCTTGAAGGATTTGAAGGGTGGAAAACTCCATAGTACCCTCTCCTCAGAAAAAAGCTCTGAAATGGCTGGTAAATTCTGTTTTCTCTTTCTTTCCTTCCTTCCTTCCTTCCTTCCTTCCTTCCTTCCTTCCTTCCTTC
>NC_045437.1:174897590-174997106 GCF_002776525.5 Piliocolobus tephrosceles
CTTCCTTCCTTCCTTCCTTCCTTCCTTCCTTCCTTCCTTCCTTCCTTTTTTTTTTTTTTTGACTGAATTTCGCCCTTGTTGGTAAGGCTGGAGTGCAGTGGTGCTATCACAGCTCACTGCAACCTCCATTTCCTAGGTTCAAGTGATTCTCCTGCTTCAGGCCTCCTGAGTAGCTGGGATTACAGGTGCCCGTCACCACGCCCAGCTAATTTTTTGTATTTTTAATAGAGATGGGGTTTCATCATGTTGGCCGGGTTGGTCTCAAACTCCTGACCTCAGGTAGTCTACCCACGTTGACCTTCTAAAGTGCAGGGATTACAGGCGTGAGCCACTGTGCCTGGCCTAATTCTGTTTTCTCTACATTCAGCCTGCTCTCCACAGAGGATCAGTCACTTCAGTTCCTGAAGGGCACTGAGATTCTGGCATTAGCACAATTTCATTAGCCCTAACTAGTGCATTCTCTATAATAATTACTTTAAAAAATAAAACCACATATTATTTTAGATAGTATGCAAACACTCCTCACTAGAGTTATTGGAAAAAATATTGACCCTACTAGCTCAAGTTCAAAACTGATAAATGCCTCTATAGCCAGCAAGGCACAGTCTTCCCTCTCCTCTAAGGGTTAAATTCCTTGCTGTAAACTCTGCTCTGAGTTACTGCTGTTTTAGCATCTTTGTATTTCTGGAACTCCACGTCTGACACTGCTGGCGAGATTATCTGCACACAGCTGGGAAAGAACATCTGCCTCATAATTTGAACAACTTTCTTTTTTTGATGAACTTAAGTTCCTCATTTCAGATAAGAGTGCTATTATTGATCTTTGGAATAATTCCTCTGTTAGCAGAAGCTCATTGTTGTTGAGGGAGGAATGAGGGGCAGCATGTATGCTTTATGATAGGATTTATTTTCTTCACCTCTCTTTTTTTTAGAAAAAGACTATTTTTTTTAAGTTTAGGTTCACAGCAAAACTGAGCAGAAAGTTCAGAAAGCTCCTATATGCCCCTCTCCCCACACATGCACAGCCTCTCCATTATCAACTCCCCCACCAGAGTGGGACATTTGTTGACCCTCCAGTGACACACCATCACCACTCAAAGTCCATAGTTTAGATTAGGTTTCCTCTTATTGCACATTCTATGGGTTTTGACAAATGTGTGATGACACATCATTGTACAGTCTCCCTCAGTATCCTTGGGAAATTGGTTCTAGGATTACTCATGGATACCAGAATCCAGGCATACTCAAGTCCCATAGTCAGCTGTGCAGAACCTTCAAATACAAAAAGTCTGCTCTTGTGGGTTTTGCATCCCACCAACACTATTTTTGATTCTTGTTTGGTTGCTGTGTTAGTCTGTTCTTATGCTGCTATGAAGAAATACCCGAGACTGGGTAATTTATAAAGAAAAGAGATTTAATTGACTTAGTTCCACATAGCTGGGGAAGCCTCAGGAAACTTACAATCGTATGGAAGGTGCCTCTTCACAGGGTGGCAGCAGAGAGAATGAGTGCCAGCAGCGGAACTGCCAGACGCTTCTAAAACCATCAGACCCCGTGAGAACTCACCCACTATCACGAGAACAGCATGGAGGAAACTGCCCCCATGATTCAATCACCTCTACCTGGTCCCACACTTGACACGTGGGGATTATTACAATTCAAGGTGAGATTTGGGTGGGGACACAGCCAAACCATATCAGTTGCAAGTGTGGAACCTGCTTAAAAAAGGGCTGACTATATTTACTGAAAAATATCTGCAGATAAGAGGACCCATACAGTCCAAATCCATGTTGTTCAAGAGTCAACTGTAGTATCGTATAGAATAGTTTCACTGTCCTGAAAATCTTCTACGCTTTATCGATCCATACTTCCCTCCCCTAACCCCTGGCAACTACTGATCTTTACGTTGTCATCTTGGTTCTGCCTTTTCCAAAATATCATATGTTTAGAATCATAAGTATGTAGCCAGATTGGCTTCTTTCAATTAGGTGTATGCATTTGAGTTTTCTCCTTGTCTTTTGATGACTTGAAAGCTCATTCTTATTTGTCTACTCGTCTCCCAAAGGATGTCTTGGTTGCTTTCAAGTTTTGGCAATTATGATCAAAGCTGCCGTAAACATCCGTGTGCAGGTTTTTGTATGAATGTAAGTTTTCAATTCATTTGGATAATTATCAAGGACTGTGACTGCTGAATCATTGTATTCCTTAACTCTCATTTTCATCCATTGCAGAGAGCAAGAACATATTGAGGACTTACTATGTGTCAGAATTTTCAGTAAATTATGTCATCTCATCCTCATGATAACCTTGCAAGGTATTTTTTTCTTTTTACACTTGGAGAAAGTGGTGTTTAGAAAAAAGTTAAGCAATTTGTTCAAGGAAACATTTGAACAAATTGAAGATTTAAACAGAGAAACTTCTAGTCCTAGAGAATTTTTATTCTCTCTGAAATAAGCTGGAGCTGGAAGGGACCTTAGAGAGGTATGGCCTTGAGCAGGCACACTGCTAAATTTCTGGGGCCTAGGGCAAGAATATAAGTGGAGGCCCACGTACCAATTGTCTTAATATTTAGAAGTAACAAATCAGGCAGACAAATTGTAAATAAGGTGTTCTGTCCACCTACTATGACAAGACCAACTTCATACCAACTTGAAGGGCCAGATTTGAATCTGGAATTCTCTGACTGCTTAAAGTTTAACACCAGAATGTGATGGCATGGGAGAAGCTGGCTGCAGTCCCCGCTACCCCTTCTCATCCCTTAGTCCTACATTACATGGGGCCTGCAGGTACACATGTATATTTACAAACCTCCGTATGCAAACCTTTCTATACTCTCTGCCAAAAGCTGTCCTTTGGTCACCCTTCAGACCTAGGGTGGACACAATGGAATGTAGACCTTTCTTGAGAAGATGGATGCAGGGAAGAGGTCTACACTGGCCCTGGAAGTAGGATTGTGGTCATTTGTGTGGGAGATTTGAGGGTCCCAGGGGTCCAGAGCACGATTAGAAAGGATAAAAGCTTCAGGTAGACAGATTTCCTTGACTCTGTGGTCTCTCTAGCCTGCTGGAGGGGAAGGAAGGGAAGTTGTAGCTACGCAGACACAGAATGGGGCCCAAGACAAGGTCTCTTTTGTCCAGGTCTAGGGATAGAACTGGATCCAGGTGTCCCAGTTCATAGATAAAAAAATGGAGACCAGAGAGATGGTGAATTTCTCATTGCATGCCTAGTTAATGGCTGCACAAGGACATCCTGATTCTCTACACTTTTCATAAGGTTGGCTTTATGAGGCTGGTTTGTCCTATATATATGCATTAATATAACCCTATCCCAGGAATCCTTTTCATCAAAGAACTTAAAAACCTGCCCTGGGTATCATTTTTACTCAGTAACAATCAGGGATTCTTGAATAAACAAACACTATTCTCTGTTTTAGATGACATTACAAAGCAATCAATACCTCAGGAGATTTTTAAAGGCTAATTTGAAACTTTTGGAGACAATAATCACAGAACAGTTTCCAAATAATTTCCAAATTACTTCCTATAGGGGTCAGTTTATTGATGTACTTGTATGAGTCAACTGGCCCACCAAGAAACCACAATTAGAAATGTGATCAACATAAACTTAGTTGAAACAACTAGCAGATGTTTTCAATGATTTGCATATGAATTAGTCACCAGCTTTAGAAATCCAGCTTATTAAGTGTTCAGATTATTTTATACATTTTCCCGTCTGTTGGCATGTGCTGAAGGAAACCTTCTATTTATTAAAAGGCCTTGCCATACACGTCTTCCAGTATTCAGGTTTTTACTGTGCATAGGTAATTTCTGATATTATTATTTATTTTTATTTTTCTTGTTATTCCATTTCTTGTAATTAAAAAAAATTTTTTTTCTTTTTTTTATTATACTTTAAGTTCTAGGGTACATGTGCACAACGTGCAGGTTTGTTACATATGTATACCTGTGCCACGTTGGTGTGTGACACCCATCAACTTGCAGCACCCATCAACTCGTAATTTACATCAGGCATAACTCTCAATGCCATCCCTCCCTCCTGCCCCTCCCCATAATAGGCCCCAGTGTGTGATGTTCCCCTTCCAGAGTCCAGGTGATCTCATTGTTCAATTCCCACCTATGAGTGAGAACATGCGGTGTTTGGTTTTCTGTTCTTGTGATAGTTTGCTGAGAATGATGGTTTCCAGCTGCATCCATGTCCCTACAAAGGACGCAAACTCATCCTTTTTTATGATTGCACAGTATTCCATGGTGTATATGTGCCACATTTTCTTAATATAGTCTGTCACTGATGGACATTTGGGTTGATACCAATTCTTTGCTATTGTGAATCATGCTGCAAAAAACATACATGTGCATGTGTCTTTATAGCAGCATGATTTATAATCCTTTGGGTATATACCCAGAAATGAGATGGCTGGGTCATATGGTATTTCTAGTTCTAGATCCTTGAGGAATTGCCATACTGTTTTCCACAATGGTTGAACTAGTTTACAATCCCACCAACAGTGTAAAAGTGTTCCTGTTTCTCCACATCCTCTCCAGCCCCTGTTGTTTCCTGACTTTTTAATGATTGCCATTCTAACTGGTGTGAGATGGTATCTCACTGTGGTTTTGATTTGCATTTCTCTGATGGCCAGTGATGATGAGCATTTTTTCATGTGTCTGTTGGCTGTATGCATGTCTTCTTTTGAGAAATGTCTGTTCATATACTTTGCCCACTTTTTGATGGGGTTGTTTGTTTTTTTCTCATAAATTTGTTTGAGTTCTTTGTAGGTTCTGGATATTAGCCCTTTGTCAGATGAGTAGATTGCAAAAATTTTCTCCCATTCTGTAGGTTGCCTGTTCACTCTGATGGTAGTTTCTTTTGCTGTGCAGAAGCTCTTTAGTTTAATTAGATCCCATTTGTCAATTTTGGCTTTTGTTGCCATTGCTTTTGGTGTTTTAGACATGAAGTTCCTTGCCCATGCCTATGTCCTGAATGGTATTACCTAGGTTTTCTTCTAGGATTTTTATGGTTTTAGGTCTGATATTTAAGTCTCTAATCCACCTTGAATTAATTTCCGTATAAGGAGTAAGGAAAGGATCCAGTTTCAGCTTTCTACTTATGGCTAGCCAATTTTCCCAGCATCATTTATTAAATAGGGAATCCTTTCCCCATTTCTTGTTTTTCTCAGGTTTGTCAAAGATCAGATGGCTGTAGATGTGTGGTATTATTTCTGAGGACTCTGTTCTGTTCCATTGGTGTATATCTCTGTTTTGGTACCAGTACCATGCTGTTTTGATTACTGTAGTCTTGGAGTATAGTTTGAAGTCAGGTAGCATGATGCCTCCAGCTTTATTCTTTTGACTTAGGATTGTCTTGGCAATGCGGGGTCTTTTTTGGTTCCATATGAACTTTAAAGCAGTTTTTTTCCAATTCTGTGAAGAAAGTCATTGGTAGCTTAACGGGGATGGCATTGAATCTATAGATTACCTTGGGCAGTATGGCCATTTTCCCGATATTGATTCTTCCTATCCATGAGCATAGAATGTTCTTCCATTTGTTTGTGTCCTCTTTTATTTCACTGAGCAGTGGTTTGTAGTTCTCCTTGAAGAGGTCCTTTACATACCTTGTAAGTTGGATTCCTAGGTATTTTATTCTCTTTGAAGCTATTGTGAATAGAAGTTCATTCATGATTTTGCTCTCTATTTGTTTGTTACTGGTGTATAAGAATGCTTGTGATTTTTGCACACTGATTTTGTATCCTGAGACTTTGCTGAAGTTGCTTATCAGCTTACGGAGATTTTGGGCTGAGATGATGGGGTTTTCTAAATATACAATCATGTCATCTGCAAACAGGGACAATTTGACTTCTTCTTTTCCTAAGTGAATACCCTTGATTTCTTTCTCTTGTCTGATTGCCCTAGCCAGAACTTCCAACACTATGTTGAATAGGAGTGGTGAGAGAGGGCATCCCTGTCTGGTGCCAGTTTTCAAAGGGAATACTTCCAGTTTTTGCCCATTCAGTATGATATTTGCTGTGGGTTTTTCATAAATAGCTCTTATGATTTTGAGATATGTTCCATCAATACTGAATTTATTGAGCGTTTTTAGCATGAAGGGCTGTTGAATTTTGTCAAAGGCCTTTTCTGCATCTATTGAGATAATCATATGGTTTTTGTCTTTGGTTCTGTTTATATACTGGATTATGTTCATTGATTTGCATATGTTGAACCAGCCTTGCATCCCAGGGATGAAGCCCACTTGATTGTGGTGGATAAGCTTTTTGATGTGCTGCTGGATTTGGTTTGCCAATATTTTATTGAGGATTTTTGCATCGATGTTCATCAGGAATATTGGTCTACAATTCTCTTTCTTTGTTGTATCTCTATTAGGCTTTGGTATTAGGATGATGCTGGCCTCGTAAAATGAGTTAGGGAGGATTCCCTCTTTTTCTATTGATTGGAATAGTTTCAGAAGGAATGGTACCAACTCCTCCTTGAACCTCTGGTAGAATTTGGCTGTGAATCTGTCTGGTCCTGGACTTATTTTGGTTGATAGGCTATTAATTATTGCTTCAATTTCAGAGCCTGCTATTGATCTATTCAGGGATTCAACTTCTTCCTGGTTTAGTCTTGGGAGAGTGTAAGTGTCCAGGAAATTATCCATTTCTTCTATGTTTTCTAGTTTATTTGCATAGAGGTGTTTGTAGTATTCTCTGATGGTAGTTTGTATTTCTGTGGGATTGGTGGTGATATCCCCTTTATCATTTTTTGTTGTGTCTATTTGATTCTTCTCTCTTTTCTTCTTTATTAGTCTTGCTAGCAGTCTATCAATTTTGTTGATCTTTTGAAAAAATCAGCTCCTGGATTCATTGATTTTTTTGGAGGGTCTTTTGTGTCTCTATCTCTTTCAGTTCTGCTCTGATCTTAGTTATTTCTTGCCTTCTGTAAGCTTTTGAATGTGTTTGCTCTTGCTTCTCTAGTTCTTTTAATTGTGATGTTAGGGTGTCAATTTTAGATCTTTCCTGCTTTCTCTTGTGGGCATTTAATGCTATAAATTTCCCTCTACACACTGCTTTAAATGTGTCCCAGAGATTCTGGTAGGTTGTGTCTTTGTTCTCATTGGTTTCAAAGAACATCTTTATTTCTGCCTTCATTTCGTTATGTACCCAGTAGTCATTCAGGAGCAGGTTGTTCAGTTTCCATGTAGTTGGGTGGTTTTGATTGATTTTCTTAGTCATGAGTTCTAGTTTGATTGCACTGTGGTCTGAGAGACAGTTTGTTATAATTTCTGTTCTTTTACATTTGCTAAGAAGTGCTTTACTTCCAACTATGTGGTCAATTTTGGAATAAATGTGATGTGGTGCTGAGAAGAATGTATATTGTGTTGATTTGGGGTGGAGAGTTCTGTAAATGTCTATTAGGTCTGCTTGTTGTAGAGTTGAATTCAATTCCTGGATATCCTTGTTAATTTTCTGTCTCGTTGATCTGTCTAATGTTGACAGTGGGATGTTGAAGTCTCCCATTACTATTGTATGGGAGTCTAAGTCTCTTTGTAAGTCTCTAAGGACTTGCTTTATGAATCTGGGTGCTCCTGTATTGGGCGCATTATATTTAGGATAGTTTGCTCTTCCTGTTGAATTGATCCCTCTACCATTATGTAATGGCCTTCTTTGTCTCTTTTGATCTTTGATGGTTTAAAGTCTGTTTTATCAGAGACTAGGATTGCAACCCCTGCCTTTTTTTGTTTTCCATTTGCTTGGTAGATCTACCTCCATCCCTTTATTTTGAGCCTATATGTGTCTCTGCATGTGAGATGGGTCTCCTGAATACAGCAAACTGATGGGTCTTGACTCTTGATCCAATTTTTCAGTCCGTGTCTTTTAACTGGACTGTTTAGTCCATTGACATTTAAGGTTAATATTGTTATGTGTGAACTTGATCCTTTCATTGTGATATTAGCTGGTTATTTTGCTTATTGTTTGATGCAGTTTCTTCCTAGCATTGATGGACTTTATGTTTTGACATGTTTTTGCAATGGCTGGTACCGATTCTTCCTTTCTATGTTTAGTGCTTCCTTCAGGATCTCTTGTAGGGCGGGCCTGGTGGTGACAAAATCTCTAAGCATTTGCTTGTCTGTAAAGGATTTTATTTCTCCTTCACTGATGAAACTTAGTTTGGCTGAATATGAAATTCTGGGTTGAAAATTCTTTTCTTTAAGAACGTTGAGTATTGGCCCCTACTCTCTTCTGGCTTGTAGATTTTCTGCTGAGAGGCCTGTTATTAGTCTGATGGGCTTTCCTTTGTGGGTAACCCAACCTTTCTCTCTGGTTGCCCTTAACAGTTTTTCCTTCATTTCAACTTTGGTGACAGTTATGTGTCTTGCAGTTGCTCTTCTTGAGGAGTACCTGTGTGGCATTCTCTGTATTTCCTGAATTTGAATGTTGGCCTGCCTTACTAGGTTGGGGAAGTTCTCCTGGATGATGTCCTGGAGAGTGTTTTCCAACTTGGTTCCATTTTCCCCCTCAGTTTCAGGCACCCCAATAAGATGTAGATTTGATCTTTTCACATAATCCCATATTTCTTGGAGGCTTTGTTCATTTCTTTTTCCTTTTTTTTCTCTAGACTTCTCTTCTCACTTCATTTCATTCATTTGATCTTCAATCATTGATACTCTTTCTTCCAGTTGATCGAGTTGGTTACTAAAGCTGGTTCATTTGTCAGGTAATTCTTGTGTCATGGTTTTTATCTTTGTCAGTTCGTTTATGGCCGCCTCTGCATTGCTTATTCTAGTTTTTCATTCTTCCATTCTTTTTTCAAGATTTTTAGTTTCTTTGCACTGGGTACATAGTTCCTCCTTTAGCTCTGAGTAGTTTGATCGACTGAAGGCTTCTTCTCTCAACTCGTCAAAGTCATTCTCCATCCTGCTTTGATCCGTTGCTGGCGATGAGCTGCATTCCTTTGGAGGGGGAGATGTGCTCTGATTTTTTGAATTTCTTGAATTTCCAGCTTTTCTGCCCCGCTTTTTCCCCATCTTTGTGGTTTTATCTGCCTTTGGTCTTTGATGCTCGTGACATACTGATGGAGTTTTGGCGTGGGTGTCTTTTCTGTTTGTTAGTTTTCCTTCTAACAGTCAGGACCCTCAGCTGTAGATCTGTTGGAGATTGCTTGAGGTCCACTCCAGACCCTGTTTGCCTGGGTATCAGTAGCGGAGGGTGCAAAAGATAGAATATTGCTGTACAGTGAGTGCTGCTGTCTGATTCTTGCTCTGGAAGCTTCATCTCGGGGTGTACCCCGCCGTGTGAGGTGTGAAGTGTCCGTTTGCACCTAGTGGGGGATGCCCCCCAGTTAGGCTACTTGGGGTCAGGGACCCACTTGAGCAGGTGGACTTTTGGTTCTCAGATCTCAACCTCTGTCCTGGGAGATCCACTGCTCTCTTCAAATCTGTCAGACAGGGTCGTTAACATCTGCAGAGATTTCTGCTGCTTTTTTTTTTTTTTTTTTTTTATGCCCTGTCCCCAGAGGTGGAGTCTACAGAGACAGGTAGGCCTCCTTGAGCTGTGGTGGGCTCCACCCAGTTGGAGCTTCCTGGAGGCTTTGTTTACCTACTTAAGTCTCAGCAATGGTGGGTGCCCTTCCCCCAGCCTCGCTGCTGCCTTGCAGTTAGATCTCAGACTGCTGTGCTAACAATGAGGGAGGCTCCATGGGCGTGGGCCCTCCTGGCCAAGTGTGGGATATAACATCCTGGTGTGCCGTTTGCTAAGACCCTTGGTAAAGTGCAGTATTAGGGTGAGAGTTACCCGATTTTCTAGGTGTTGTGTGTCTCAGTTTCTAAAGGGATTCCCTTCCCCCTTCCACTTCCCAGGTGAGGCGATGCCTCACCCTCCTTCAGCTCTAGCTGGTCGGGTTGCACCAGCTGACCAGCACCGATTGTCTGGCACTCCCCAGTGAGATGAACCCAGTACCTCAGTTGAAAATGCAGAAATCACCCATCTTCTGTGTCGCTCGCGCTGGGAGCTGAAGTCTGGAGCTGTTCCTATTCGGCCTTCTTGCCCCCACCCCCCAATTCCTGATATTATATGCTTATACATTTATATATAGATATTAATATTTTAAAAACACTTCATTTCTTATTATGTACATTTTGTATGCTATCTAATTTGATTCTTACAAATGCCCCGCAAGGCAACTTGATCAAAGGTGTTATCATTCTAGTTTTTAATGGGGACACTGAGGTGCAAAGGTACTGATGGCTCACATAGTTTCTGGGTACAGAGTTGGAGTTTGGCTCTAAGTCTATTCTGCTGTGCTTTTTATGAGTGGAGGATATTTAGCCTCTTTTAAACCTCAGACCAATGTGGCTTTACTTTCCAGAAATTCTTGCGTATGTTGCCCTGAGGCAGCATAACCAGCATAAATCTCCATGCAGAGATCTTTGTCACTTGGAGACCTCATAACCCCAGCTCCCCATCTGAAACACACTCTTTTATAATGACAAAATCCAAATGGACTTGAAGTTTTTTTTTTTTTTTTTTTTTTTTAAATCAGAAGTCAGTTAATAAAACACATGGTCCATACTGTTAATCTATTAATATTCACTTTTAATTCAAATAAATATTTATTACGATGCATTTTATCTCATACTATAATTAATGCATCAAATTATTTTCTATTGCTTTCTTCTTTTTCAAAGTTACATTGAAACTCTCTCACCTTATCTATGCCTGATGTGAGACTAGCTCTTCTCAACACTCAACAAGATGGCTGCAAAAGTAGTGCGGGGCCCCAGCCCTGGAGCTCTTCAGCATCGTTCTCATGTTTCTTCCATTTGTTATATAAGTTTGGATTACATGTGTTTTGAGCTCATTGATCATTGGACCATTTTTATTTCTTCCTGAGTTTGAGCCATTAGGCTGATATTTATTTTATGGTTAATTTGTCTTTTCATTGAAACTGAATGTTTTCCAAGAATGCAGTAGACTTGCTATTTCCTATTGGAGTTTGCGGCCTATTTTGCCACTTTCTTTTTAAAGAACTATTTCAGTTGGAAGGAGTTGGAATTTATAGCCATGATTTTCTATTTTGTTTTCTCATTTCCTGTTTTGCAATAAAGGTAAGAGAGGCAGTCATTTCTGTGCTGTGAAAACTTATAAAATTACACTATTATTTTGGATTTATTTTGCATGCTAAACTGTTCCATTTATTAGCTCTCAGTATTTTTCTTTTTGAGGTATAATTTATAAAGATATGCCAGGCTTTTCAGACAATGAATAGATTTTAAATGGTCATTGGGTATAGTGACCTAGAATTACAGAGTGAAAATTAGATTTGCTTACTCCCCAGTTTCTTTTATTTTCTTGAGAGGATAGAGCTGTGAGGAAATAAGACATTTGCTTTCCCCAGTATGCTCTCTTTCCTTCTCTCACTAACATTATGAAGCAGTGAACTACAGAGTTAACAGCTTGGGTGCTAGAGTCAGTGTCCCTTAGCTCAAATCCCAGCATCACCATTTACTAAATGTAGGACCTTGGAAAATATATCTGAACTGGTGATTTGGCTTTCTCATTTCTAAAATAGGGGTTGGTGTGAGTCAAGTATGGTAATATACATGAAACTCTTGGCATAGTTCATGGACATTTTAGAATACATTCAGCCCTCCATATTTGTGGCCTTCACATCCATGGAGTCAACCAACCTCGCATCAAAAATATATTTAAAAATTGCATCTGTACTTAACATGTACAGATGTTTTTCTTGTTACACTGTATCGTTCCCTAAACAATACAGAATAACAACTATTTGCATAACATTTACATTTTATTTGGTATTAGAAGTAATCTGGAGAGAATCCAAAGTAAACAGGGAGATGTGCATAGATTTTATGCAAATATGATGCCATTTTATATCACGGACTTGAGCATCTATGGATTTTAGTGTCCACGAGAGGTCCTGGAGCCAATCCCCCATGGATACTGAGAAATGATGCAATACTGGAGCTCTTATTCTTTATATTTCAAATATAGTTTTGATCCTTCCTTCAATTTTTCCCAGATTTTCACATGAGCAAAACTTATGGTTAGAACTTGGTCATGTGAAAATAAATATAGGCAAATAAAGGATAGAGTAAAAATGCTATTGATAAAGCCAGGTACAATTCTTCTTGTGTAAAATCATCAATCTACTTGGTTAGCACTACATATGCGTTGGGTGTTTTCCCCACTATGTTACAATTATATTGACAAAAAATTAGCAGGAGCATAGTTAATTCCCACTTTCACAGAACAAATGACCACTGGGTAGTAGGAAGCTGTGCTCCAGGAACACAGCCTTGCTTTCTTTTGAAGGACAGTCAAAAGCATGGTATATTTAAACTGAAGACTATGAGTGTTCTGCATGACTGATGAAGGAATGCTAAATTTGTCATTTTCCACCTTAAATTAGAAAGCAAAAGTTCAGTATTTTTATGACTGGAAATTTTATAAATGCACCTATTAATAGTTATTTTTAATGTCAACAATTGTTTGAAAGTATGATTTTTTTCATATAATTTTCCATTTTGTGGAGAAAGCATAATTTTTTTAATAGTTGACCACTGCCCCAACTTAGGCTCTTCTCTCAGACTTGAGGCTCTTTTCCTGCAAACAGGATATTCTCATCAGTCAGGACTGAATAAGTGATGAAGACAAGAAGTTCCTGCTCTAGGTGCAGTGAAGGAAAAGACATGTCCTTGGTTGTGTGGAGCATCCTAGGAAAAGGGAGGCTATTATTATTCATGGTCAGAAAAAGTATGACTGCCTTGATGCTCCTCCAATAATTTTGAGAGAACGAGAAAATATATAGTGAGAAACAAGTAAAAGCCCTTGTGTGTCAGGGTTTTGGTCTTTGAGGAGCAGGGAAGAGGCTAGATTGACCACTTTGATAAAGAATGTACAAATCTTCCTGAGACAAATTCTACTTCTTATTAAATTGTGAATTTTTAATGCAGTTCTACATTAGAGTCTATTACTGTGACACACCTCCCAGACTTCTGCACTTTAAAACTGATCAAGAGGAAAAACCATCTGATTTGGTTTTCATCTTTAGAGGAGAGTGGATTTTCCAAAAATAACCATCGGCTGGCTGCATGATGCTATTTTTCACTGGCAAGTAGCTGAAATAGATTTTTAACCCATTGTCTTCTCTATTTTTGGTTAAGAACTTAGGAAAAGTACAAATGCAAGCACAACTTCAGGTTTAGGGGTTTTGGAGTGTCAAGGATTGAGTCTGGAAGTTGGTTATCCTTTCTTTAAGGGATTATATCTATAATGACATGCTACTTCTCGCTCTGGAGCCTCTGAAACATCTGTCTGGCATCCCAGTAGTTATTCATCTCCTCCTTCGTAGCATCCATAAAATCTTGCGTTATATTCAGATTCTCTTCTCTGAGAATCCTCAGTTCTTTGTTAGTGTGGTCATCTGTGCTCCAAGATGCTCAATGACCTTGGAAAATAGCCACAAGCAAGGGGAAATGCTACAGAGCTGAAAGGAAACGGTCTATGCACAAACCTGCCTTCCTCCTCTTCCAAAGTAAGTGAGTCTTGCTATGTTGCTCAGCCTCCCTTGCAGGCAGGTTTGGTCATGTAACAAAGCCTTTTCCAGTGGAATGAAAGCAGAAGTGAGAGGTACCCTTTCCAGACCTGGCCTGCAAAACGACTGTGACATTTGCTAGAACAGTCTTCCTTTAACTAGGTAAAAATCTATTTCCCTATCTTCATTATTGGCTAATCTCAGTTTACTTTTCTGAAGTAAACAGGATAAGCTTACCTCATCTTCCTCATGCCTCTTTAGGAGCTTTTCTTTTCTTTTTTTTTGAGACGGAGTCTCGCTCTGTGGCCCAGGCTGGAGTGCAGTGGATGGATCTCAGCTCACTGCAAGCTCCGCCTCCCGGGTTCCCGCCATTCTCCTGCCTCAGCCTCCCGAGTAGCTGGGACTACAGGCGCCCGCCACCTCGCCCGGCTAGTCTTTTGTATTTTTTAGTAGAGACGGGGTTTCACCGTGTTAGCCAGGATGGTCTCGATCTCCTGACCTTGTGATCCGCCTGTCTCGGCCTCCTAAAGTGCTGGGATTACAGGCTTGAGCCACTGCGCCCGGCCCTCTTTAGGAGCTTTTCTAACTCCAAGTGTCTATAATTTCATAACTGAGCTCAGAATGCCTTTTAAAAATGACTCAGTGATCGGAATTAAGGGCAGGTAGATTAATATTTGTAGATACTTGGTTATATAGATGGTCGCTGACTTAAAATGGTTTGGCTTAACAATTTTTCAGCTTTACAGTGGTGTGAAAGAGACATACACCAAGTAGAAAGTGTATTTCAAGTTTCTAAGTTTGATCTTTTCCTGGGCTAGTGATATGCTGTACAATACTCTTTGTGAACGCTGGACAGCGGCAATGAACTGGAGCTCCTAGACAGCCACTTCATAACAAGGGTGGGGGTTAGGGGTGTTAAATGCATCTAGGCTTATGATATTTTCCAGGTACAATGGGTTTATTGGGACATAATCTGTCGTAAGTTGAGCATCTGTACATCTGTGAGCAGCAGGTGGGTGCAGGGGTTAAAAATTTGAACTCTGGAGTTACACTCCCACAGGTACAATTCTGCCATCATGAATTTCTGGTTGAGTAACTTTGGGCAAATGATTTACACATTTTGAATATCAGTTTCCATATTAGTAAAATGGGGATAATAATAGTACCTCATCAGATAGTTGTGAAGATTAAATGAACTAATACATGCAAAAGACTCGAGAAAGTATGCTCAGGTAAAATCACTCAATAAATATTAACTATTGCTGTTAATACTTGTAAGTAAAATAAGCAGAAAATCAGTGATTAAATCTGGCCACCTCCCCTCTATATCTTTACCATTTGTAGTAGTCAGGGACCTCTCTCAGAACATCCCTTCTGTGTTTGAGGATCTGGAGCAAAGTCTATGTCATTCCTGATTGTTTGACTTAACTCTTAGCCTGCCTGCTCTGATGCAAATATAATGGAAAGGTGAGGGAGCTCTGGCAAATACCAAATGGCTTTCCAGGCACTCAGATACAGGCCAAAGATAATTTTCTTAAAATTGATTATAATTCTGGCCTCATGGGTGCTTGCTAATCACCAGGCTTCCTCCTTGTGAGTGCAGTTTGGGGCTGAGAGAAACAGTTTCTAGGGAGTGAATCTGCTTCCTACTTTGGTTCCACATGTTCTCCATGGATTTTTGTTAAATGACCCAGTGAATGCATTTCTGGCTACAGGAATGCAGTCATCACTAGCCAATAATTTTCAGGCCTTCTTGAAAAGATAAGAGTAACTTAAAGATCTAAAAATACCCACACTAGAATTCCCTAGGGTCTTTGTTGCACAGAGAGCTATGAGGTTTGCCAAAAAATCACTGAGGTAAATTTCAAAAAAATAAAAATACAGCCAATGGGCCTGTAGAAGACCCACTTTTGTTAATAGGATAATTGATAATTGCAAGATATAAGGTGGAGTTTGAGGGTTCTTCTATTCTTTCTGCATAATTTGCTATCATCTGAATTGAAATTGAACTCTCTCCCTACCTTTCTCTCTGCTGTCTGGAGTGGAAGACTAGCAGAAGGATTGAAAATATGGCTTTTACTACTTATTAGTTGTGTAAGCTTGGTCATACTAGCCAAGTCTTGAAACCTTGGTTTTCTCATCTTTTAAACAAGAGAGTTACTGGGTCCCTCTTATTGGGTTGTTGTGAAGTCTAAATATGCTACACTTGTGAAGGATTAGTTCAGTGCCTGACACATAGCAAGAGTTCAGTAAATGGTTGCTTTTATTCTGCATGCCAGTAAGATATGCTTTCCAAATCTCAGTGTGAAAGAAATACCAATATCTTTCAGCATGGTAGTCTTGTATAGTCGGAAATTTCACCTTGGAAAGTTGAGAGTGAACTTTGAGTGTTCTAAATCATTTCCTTATAACAAATTATTAATTGGGGATTTTAGCCAGTGATGCCCTAGGCACAAGAAAAACTAAAAACCTAGAGGTTGCTCATGTCAATGACTATATAAAAATCTCTTACATGCAAAGGAACACAGAGCAACAGCTAGGATTCATAAGTCATTAGGTTGTAGCAATGTAAGAATTTTTAATAGCTATGGAGATGGCACATACAACCTTACGACTCCTATACTTTATCCACGCATTCACTCTTTTATTCATTCATTCTGAAAATGTTTTGGAAATACCATGATGAACAAAACAGATATGCCTCTGCTCACATGGCATTAGCATCTGAATGGGAAATATGGGCAAAACCTGTTAAGAAAACAACCAAATTATGGAAATAATTGCAGCCAGGTGCAGTGGCTCATGCCTGTAATCCCAGCACTTTGGGAGGCCAAGGCAGGTGGATCACCTGAGGTCAGGAGTTTGAGACCAGCCTGGCCAACATAGAGAAACCACATCTCTACTAAAAATGCAAAAATAAGCCAGGCATGATGGCAGGCACCTGTAATCCCATTTACTCAAGGGGATGAGGCAGGAGAATCGCTTGAACCCGGGAGGCAGTGGTCGCAGTGAGCTGAGATCACACCACTGTACTCCAGCCTGGGTGACAGAGTGAGACGTGGTCTCAAAAAAAGAATAATAATTGTACGCTATGATAAGTGTTATAAAAGAAAGCTTTGGGAGTTTAAAATAGGAAACAATAGCCCTGGAGTGGAGGACAAGTATACTTAAGAAAGAATGGAATAAAGTAGTTACAAGGAGAGGAGGAGGCCATTCCAGACGGAAGGAACAGGATGTGCAAAGGCTCTGGGGTGCAAAAGAACCTTGAAGAGTGGAAGAAAGTCCACTGTGGACAGAGGACAGCTGGTGAGGAGGTTGGAGATGGGGCAAGCCAGATTATGAAGGGCCCTGAAGCTATGATAAGGAGTTTAGATTTTATTTAGGCAGAAAAAAAAAAAAAATACATGATATTGCTCTGGCCTCTGGAGACTAGATGAGAGGAGTTAAGAATAGCAGCATGGAGATGGGAGGAGATTGTAGCAGTGGTTCAGGTGACTAGGCCTTGGAATGGGGGTTGTGGAGATGGAGAAAAATAAACTGAATCAATCAACCTTTGTGTCCATCTATTTATTAGGATTGGCAGAACTTGCTGAGGGATCAAACTCCAAGTTGGCAGTTGGATATGTGAGTCTAGAGCTCAAAGGAGAGGGCTGAGCTGAAATATAAATTTGAGAGTGCTGAATTACATATATTATAGCGTTTAAAGCCAGATTAAAGGAGAAGATCACCTAGGAAATTTTGGAGAAGACAACATTAGAGAAACAGCATGCTTTAGGACTCAGGTAAAGAGTAGCAAAGGAGATAGAGAAGGAATAACTGGCAAGACAAGAAGACATCTCAAGGAGTATAGAAACAAAGAGATAAAGGGTATTTGGCAGAATTATCAACCTGGCTGAATGCTGGCAAGTGGTAGAGTAAGTTGAAGGCAGGGAGAGTATTAATTTTGGCACCATGGACATAGTTAGTGATCATAAGAGCCATTCCAGTGGAGTGATGGTGTTGGATGGGGTAGCGCTGTATCGGACTCATGTTAGACTAAGTATAAGAGTGAAAGGATATAAATAAGTTGAGATACTATATGTAGGCCTCTCTTTTGAGAAGTCTCACTAAGATGAGGTCAAGGTAAAAGGAGGGCTTTCAAAAGATGGGCTTTAGGAGAGCATATTTGCATGTGATGAGGATGTCCCTTCAGAAAGGCGACAACTGAAGAAGCAACGCCCTTGAGAAGGCAAGAGAAAATTAGATCCAGAGCATAGGTAAAGGGATTGGTTTTGTCAGAAAAGCAGGAAAACGTTATAACAGGAAGAAAGACAAAGTTATATATATATATGAGGAAGCATGCAGCTTGTTAGTTTATTTTTTGTCAATGAAGAATGAGGCAAGACCATAGTGGGAGGATATGGATAGAGGAGGGAGTATGAGAGATTTGAAAGAAAGCAGAAGATACAAAATGATCAAATCATATAGTGAGAAAACAACCCTATAAGAAAAATATCACAGAATCACTGGCCTTTCTTGAGTACACATATGCGTTCACAAATTTCAAGTGAGACCCGCACCTTGGAATATAGGCTCCGGAGAGTAGGGGTCTTGTCTGTCTCTTTTACCAGTCTTCATGGTACCTAATTGGGGCCTGATAAATAGTAGATGCTCCAGAAATGTTTATTGAGTGAATAAATGAATATGTTTAGTTGTTAACTTTCTCTGGCAATATTTGGATGCTCAGGTAAAGGCACCAAGAAGATAGAGGGTAGAACTCATAGAGCACTAGGGTTCTTCCCCAGGCAAGGGTGAAAGACAGAGAGCAGTCAGGGAGTTGAGGATTTTAGCAAGGGAGTGATTATAATGATGGGCCATAGAATCAATGATGGAAGAGAACAAAGGGAAAGCTAATGGATAATTAGCTAATGGGTAGTGAGAAAGTGGTTTGAGGTCATGAAGAGGTCAGAAAGTTTGTCAGTAAGCATTCTTAAGAAAACCTTCTGAAAGAATAAGAGGTTGTGGTTGCAGAACGTTAGGTTTGGAACTGGGATTTGAGAAGGAGAGCAGATACTGGTGATTGCATAGCTCAGGGTATAACCATGTGGGGATGCCAAGGCAGAGTAGAAGAAAATATCACTCAAATGAGGGGTCAAAGTGTAGATTGGCTCTATTTCTTTTTTCTTTAGTTCATCTAATATATCATCGTTATGATCCTAATCCGTATAGAAAAGCAGATGAACTTTATGATAAAGTCATGAAAATATAAATGGAAATTTCCTACTCTTTTTACTCCCAACAAATACACATAACCAAGCATGACTGTCATGGATCTAAGAATATTTACATGGTCATTTGGAGAACCAGAGTGTACTGTTTGGTAGGGACTATGTCAACATTTACACATAATTGAGTAATTTGCAATATTAAGTGTCTAGAAGGAAGGCCTGACTAGGCATAAATATATATTTAATCCCACTGAATGGTGTCTGATGAATTGTACTGTTGAAAATCTGAAAGGGTATCATTTTGCCAGATATAGAGTAATAGTATTCCATTATTCTCAGATGAATTGTCACAGCAGTTAACATATTTTTGGCTTTTTAATTTAAAATGTTAAGTGTGGGTGGAGGGGGTGATGAAAGTCACCAGAGAAGTTTAAGAATAGAAGGGGCTATGCTCTACTTCTTTTTTTCATTGCCCTGGGAGGGTGCAAACCTTTCTGTACTATTAGAATATGGGAACACAAGAATTGGACAGCCACATGGGGTGCCGGGGCAGAAAGGCCTGAGGCACAAGTCTGAATGAAGTATATTCTAGATGGGATACAGGAAACAGCAAGGTGTCATTTTCCTGTGTAGCTGCCAGTGGTGTGGACATAGCTGAGAAAAAGCCAGTATACCAGGAGGAGCTCATGGTTAGGAGAACTGGACCTGTCAACAAATTTCCTGCAGACCTGAGGACCAGAGGAATCCAGATACCTAAACAACTTGCAACTTTGGAGATGCCAGCATAGCTGTATGATGACCAGATTTACAACCCTCCCTCATACCTTGACATTGTATAAACTCTCAGGACCAGGGAGAGGAGAAAATCTTAAATTAGTGAAGTAAGTCCTGATTGGCTGATAAAATCTTACTTAGATGATTTTTTTCACTCTCAAATTGGATGGGAGCTTGAAATAGAGATGAAGCTATGAAAAATAATAAAAATAATGAAAAATCATTTTACATGCCTTGTACATTTGAGTGTGCAGATTGAAAAATTAATAGCCATTACACAAGAGTTACTGCTTATTTTGGTTATCACGTTAGTATGACTGTTAACAAAGGCCCAAATAATAGTGGCTTAAAGAAGATAAAAGCTTACTTTTTCTCATGTAACAGTTTGAACATAAGCAGTGCAGGATGAATATGGTGGCTTTACAATATTAGGGGCTGAGATTTCCCTGTCTTGTTGCTCTGCTCTCCTCAATGTGCATCATTTTCCATCTTGCGGTCTAATATGGATGCATGGGTTCTGCCATCACAGCCATGTTCTGGCCAGTGGGAAGGAGAGTGATGTGGAGGGGATAACCTATATGTTGCAAATACCACTTTCTCTTTCATCCCATTAGCCAGAACTTACTTACATACCACATATAGCCTTAAGGGAGGCTGAGAAATATACACTTGAGCTGGTTAACTGTATGCCAAGCTACACTTTGGGGGAAATATTACCTAAGGAAGAAAGAGAGAATGTATTTTGGGAGAAAATCAGTGATGTCTGGCATTTAGTGTCACGGGTGCTTGGGAACCTAGATGAAGTACTGAAATAGAAGAGGCATGGAGAGCATGAGTTATCCTTGAGTTGAGCAGCTACTTCTTTGGGGATGAGAGGTGAGTTTTAGCTGCTCGTCTATTGGTGGGCCCTCTATCCCTGGGCCATTCAATTACTCATTTCCTGGATGAGCTCAAGCCTAGCCCTCACCCAAAGGCTTCACTTTAGTGCTAAGTGCTGGAAGGCCAACAAAGGCTGTTCTTAAATTTCTGCGTCGTAGTTACTTTTTGGTAACTATCACTTTATGGATAATGGATCTGTTTTATTTTATATTATCTGTTTTATTTATATTATTGTAAAAATATAATCATAAAACAATAATTTATGTTTGTATAACAACATATGTATATTCTTGGTAGCCTGTTCACTTCCATGATTTTTTTAAACTTTCACAGACTTACCATAAATGAGTATTTAAATACTATACAGTTGCAACTGTCCCTACATCCCCAAGTTTTTATATCCATCAGCACGTTCTCCAGTTATGACTTTTGGGTCTTTTTTTTTTTTTTTTTTTTTTGGGAGACGTAGTTTAGCTCTTGTTGCTCAGGATGGAGTGCAATGGCGCCACCTGGGCTCACTGCGACCTCCGCCTCCCGGGTTCAAGCGATTCTCCTGCCTTGGCTTCCCGAGTAGCTGGGATTACAGACATGCACCACCATGCCCGGCTAATTTTGTATTTTTAGTAGATACAGGGTTTCTCCATGTTTGTCAGGCTGGTCTCAGACTCCCGACTCCCAAAGTGCTGGGATTACAGGCCGGTGAGCCACTGTGCTCGGCCGGGCCTTTCTTTACATGCCTCTGTGCCTCTCACCCAGGATTGCTTTCTTTTCCTTTCTTTCATTTTTTCGCCCCGGGACTATTTCCTAGGATCCTCTCTGTAGTCGTTTGTACTTAACATATTGAGCTTGTCTTCTAGGCGTTTCCCTTTTATTGGTTTCCCCACTCTTCTCCCTTCCCATCCTTTCTGCCTTGGTAACTTTTAAATATGGAATTTTTCTGAAGCAGTTCGTACTTGTGTCCTTACCTCTGCAGGGGATATCTTCTCTCTTTTGTTGTATACTGCTTGCTCACCCCAGTTATTTTCTCTGTTTCCTTTGCCTTCCCCCTACTGTGCAAATGTACTCTTTATTTTTACCAACACCTCCTTTCTGAAGCCCCTTGAGCTGCTTCCTGTCTTTTTACTTTTTTATTATACTAGAGAGTGCCCCTATTTTTTTTTTGGTGGGGGGTATCAATAATCAGACGTAGTTACTTGATTTATCTATTCCTTTTTGCTCCCTGAAGGTGGCCTAGGAGGTACTTGTTTCTCTGACTACAAAACGGGCTTCATTTGGGCTTAATTTCTGGGTTCTGCATATCCGAGATGGCGCAGTTTCCTAATGTTTCTGCTAGAAGTCCTGTAGTTTTCTACTCTGGGTGACTCGTGACTTCTGTTCATAGCATTCTCACACTGCCCCGCTTCCAGAACTGCTGAAGCTTAGCTGACAGCCTCTCCTTCACTGCTTTACTTCCAGCCTACTGGACCTCTCCCTTGGTCTCTCCTTATGCCTTCTGAAGAGAGAGCAGCACGCTGCTTCTGTGCCACTGTTTTCTGGTCTGCAGAATACTGAGGCTGTCTGTCCTCTCTGTGACAGACTATACCTTAAATCTTCTCACTTCAAGGAGTCAAACGCTAAGCACTGGGGACCTATGCCAAGTAATGTCAAAGTATAGTCCACTGCCTGAACTATTCTGGGCCCTAGAACTATGTGGCTACCTTAGAGAAGGAGTGCCTTGCTCCATGGTGAAACTCTGCAGGCCTAACTGGGCTACTCTTACACAGTTGAGGTAGAGTGGGTTTCTGACTTCTTAAATTATTTTCTCCATGGCAGAAATGTGGATCCATGGGTCTCTCCAATCACCATGCCATTGTGTCCGGAATTGGTGGGCTCTTGGTCTCACTTCAAGAATGAAGCCGAAGACCGTCAGGGTAAGTGTTACAGTTATTAAAGATGGTGTGTCCAGAATTTCTTCCTTCAGACGTTCAGATGTGTCTGGAGCTTCTTCCTTCCCGTGGGTTGGTGGTCTCACTGTCAGGAGTGAAGCTGCAGACCTCCGTCCTGAGTGTTACAGCTCTTAAAGGCAAGGCGTCTGGAGTTGTTCTTTCTTCCCAGTGGGTTTGTGGTCTTGCTGGCTTCAGATATCAAGCTGCAGACCTTCATGGTGAGTATTACAGCTCATAAATGCAGTGCGGACCCAAACAGCAGCAGCAAAATTTATTGCAAAGCACAAAAAAACCAAACCTTCCACTGAGGGGAAGAGGACTCCACTGTGTTGCTCCTGGCTGGCTGGGGCAGCCTGCTTTTATTCCCTTATCTGGCCCCACCCACATCCTGCTGATTGGTCTATTTTACAGAGAGTTGATTGGTCCACTTTACAGAGAGCTGATTGGTCTGTTTTGACAGAGTGCTGATTGGTGCACTTACAATCCTTGAGCTAGACACCCAGTCACAGAGTGCCAGTTTGCTAGATACAGAGTTAGCTAGATACAGAGTAGCAATTGGTGTATTCACAAACCTTGAGCTAGACACAGAGTACTGATTGGTGTATTTACAAACCCTGAGCTAGACACAGAATGCTGATTGGAGCATTTACAATCCTTGAGCTAGACACAGAGTCACAGAGTATTAGTCCTCCAGGTCTACACTAAGTTAGCTAGATACAGAGTACCAATTGGTGTATTCACAAACCTTGAGCTAGACACAGAGTACTGATTGGTGTATTTACAAACCCTGAGCTAGACACAGAGTGCTGATTGGTGCACATACAAGCCTCCCGCTAGATATAAAAGTTCTCCAAGTCCCCATCAGGTTCAGGAGCCCAGCTGGCTTCACCCAGTGGATCCTGTACCCGGGCTGCAGGTGGAGCTGTTTGCCAGTCCCAAGCCACGCCTGCACTCCTCAGCCCTTGGGCTGTCAGTGGGACAGGGTGCCACCGAGCAGGGGCTGGCGCCCTGTGGGGGAGGCTAAGGCCGAGCTGGAGCCCACCACAGGGGGAGGAGCTCAGACATGGTGGGCTGCAGGTCCGGAGCCCTGCCCCTTGCCTGGAAGCAGCTAACGCCCGGGAAGGATTTGAGTGCGGCGCCAGCGGGCTGGCACTGCTGGGGGACCTGGCGCAACCTCCGGGGTTGCTAAGCCCTTCACTGCCCTGGGCTGGCGGTGCACCTCCCCGCAAGCAGAGGGCGGAGGCTCAGGCCTCAGCCAGCCTGGAGAGTGGCTCCCACGGTGCTGTGGCGGGCTGAAGGGCTCCTCGAGCGCTGCCAGAGTGAATGCGGAGGCTGAGGAGGTGCTGAGAGGGCTGCTAGCACATTGTCACTTCTCACCATTACATGGTCTTGGATGTTGAGGGGAAAGTTTTCTATTTAATAATTTGATAGAAATAGAAAAAGTATGCATGGATTCCTAAACAAAGACTTCAGGTAAAGGATATTTCGATAATACTGTTCTGTCCCTTTGCTGAATATGTGTGACCCGTTCTCTGAGAAAAGTTGCTGCAATTTTAATGACTTTGCTTAGAGAATAATAGCTAATGAATAGTCTAATAATCCTCTCTGTGTTTTTTCAAAAGGAAAAGTGTCAGGGTGGATGGGAATTCAGGCTTCAGCAGGGAAATTGCCAAAATCTTCCACAGTAGCCATTTGTTCATCTATTGGGTGAATTATTTAATTGTATTGTCATTATCTGTTTACAATTCTGCCTCCCTCACTAGATTGTGAATTCATCCAAAGCAGTGATATTGTCTTATTCTTGATGAATTGCAATTGTTGGAATTCAACAAGTGTTAATGAATGAACAGATAGATAAATGAGGAAACCGGAGTCACAGGAGGTCAAGCAAGCTGTGTGGGGTTAGACTGTGTGTTAACCTCTCTGGCCTTAGTTTCAAATTTCACCCGCAGTTGATAATGTTGGCATGTATTCCCAGAAGACATTCTATGTATAAAAATCCAATGACTCGCCCAGTTCTATAATAAGTTGGTGATATTGCTGGATTTAGAACTTAAATGAACTAATTTCTGATCAGGGTTCTTTTTTTATTGTGCCGTATTCTGATCTCCAATTTAGCTGTTGCAAAGTGTGCTAGATAGGCCACTAAATTACTGTCAAATTTCCCTCTGGCCCACCTTCAGGACTGATGGTACTAAATGAAAGACAATTATATTTAGAAGACTTCTATGAGAATATAAATGTCAAATACAGTATTGATTCTAAATGCTTGCTACACGTGTTTTTGGATAATTATGTGTGATATTTACTATATAGGCATTCCCGACTTAATGATGATTCAACCTATGATTTTTCGACTTTACAGTGGTGTGGAAGCAATGCGCATTAGGTATACTCCTTAGTTTATGACTTAACCTAAGTTGAAAATATGTGTAAGTCCAAAGTTCATTCCCAACTTAGGATATTTTTAATTTACAGTAGGCTTATTGGATGTAATCCCATTGTAGGTTGAGGAGTATCTGTGTTCTCCCAGCTGATTGTAGTCCCCTCTACATTCTCTTGCACCCAAACCCATCCATTTTTTTAGGGAAGATATCTTACAGTAGGAATTTAAAGAGAAATGAAGGATTCTAAAGTAGACTATAATTCTAATTTTTTGAGGGGCATAAGAGCTGGGGGGTCTTTTTGAAGTATTGCTTTAGTCTAAGGAATAGATTTTGAAGAAAGTGATTTTTCTCACCTTCCTAGACAGGATGAAAAGTTTTATCCCCAATATTTTATTATAAAATTTTAAATATGCAAAAACGTTGATAGAATTGTATATCAATTCTCTAGATTCTACTATTAAAAGCTGTATTTATTTAATCCACATCTATCAATTTATCTTATTTTATGATGGATTTCAAAGTTGACAATATCATTACATTTCACTACTAAACACTTAAAAACGTGTATAATTAACTAGAGTTCAATTTTGTTTACCTTTTTTATAGTAAAATTTATATGTAATGGAATATTTATGTCCTAAGTATACAGTCAATAAGTTTTGACAAATTTATATATTGTTGTGACCCTATATCTATCAAGGTTTAGGATATTACCATCACCTAGAAAGTTCTCTTATACTTTTTTTTTTTTTTTTTAATAGGCAGGATCTCACTTTGTCTCCCAGGCTATAGTACAGTGGCATGATCTCAGTTCACCGCAGCTTTGGCCTTCTGGGTTTAAGTGATCCTGCCTTAGCCCCCCAAATAGCTGGGACTATGGCATGCATACCTGGTTAATTTTTGTATTTTTTGTAGAGAGATGGGGTTTCACCATGTTGTCCAGGCTGGTCTCAAACTCCTGGGCTCAAGAAATCCACCTACCTCTACCTCCCAAAGTGCTAGGATTACAGGCATGAGCCACCATGCCTAGCCATCTTACACTTCTTAACAGTCAGTTTCCACCCTAACCATCTCAGTGGCTGCTTTAAAATCTTACCTGATAATTCTAGCTTCTGGGTTATCTTAGTTTAGTCTGCATTGATTGCCTACTCTCTTGAGTAAGGTCTCTTCATTTGTCTGGTAGTTCTAGATTGCATTCTGGACATTGTGAATGATACAACATACAGATTCTGACTATTCTGCAATTTTCATCTGAAGATAATTGATTTTTGTTTTAGTAGGCAGTTAACTAGGCTGGATTTAAACTTAAAATTCTATTTCTCCTATGGCAGCAGCTGAAATGTCTGACTGATTCTTTTAGTCTTAGCTGAGCTGCCTGGAATCTTCCCCAAGCAAGCAGAATTGATGGGTGAGATAGAGATTTGGACAGAATTTATATGCAGAGGTTTGAGCTCCTTCCATTGTGGGATTCCCTCTTAACTTTCCAGCTGCTGTGCTAGCCCCTAACTTTTTCCTCCAGTTCTTCTAGGGAGTGAGTCTGCAGGTTTATGTACATATTTTAGCCATCTTAATTGTGGCATGCCTTTAGATGAGAAGCTTTAACTTTTAGTACCGTTATGTTTCACCATGTTGATTCCTCTCTAGCTTTTCTTGCTTTTGGTTATTCTTTGATGCTTTCTGATGGCTATTTTTCATATTTTATTCATAGCTTATGGTGTTATCTGTGGTTGGGTTGTTCTGACAGGAGTTGGTTTGCTATTGCCAGAAGCAGAGCTTATGTGGTTTTGTTTCCCTTAGCTTCCTAAACTAGATAAAGATCTTATGAGCTGAAAAGAAGACAGCAAAGCAGAAAGGAATAAAGAGCATGGGATTTAGCAATGAGTGCCTCTGAGAAGGGACCTTTGTCCTGTTGAGGAGTAGAGGAGTGAGTGAATATGTGATCCAAAGGCAGGGGAGACTTGTGTTTCATGCCAAGTGAGGGTTAGGGAAGCCAGCAAGTCATAGAGTTTCTAGCACCCCTTGCTGTATGGCAAAAGCAGAAGAATAGAGATGCCGACATGCAGTATCCAGAAAAGGAGGGGTTGAGACAGCCCCTAGGTTTCTTATGGACTGAGATTGGCAGGGCAGAACATCCAATGATTTTCATGTACCTGCTGAGACAGCCAGAGAGATAACTGAAGGAAGCCTAGGACTTGGAGAAGCCGCCCATTGGGATGGGGGAAGCAGTAGCATGGCCAGCGTGGAGACTGCGACTGAACAGGGACCAGGTGGGGTGTGTATGGCTCTGCAGATGCCAGTGGGGAAAGGCGACTGGAGGGAATCAGGACACCGCAGTAGACGTCAGTGCAGACCTATGAGATCATAATGGAAGGCCATTTTCCATGTTTTGATGCTAAGTATTACAGTCTTCCATCCTTTGGATCTCAGTTGCAACCCCTGGGGTAAGGGTCAAGAGAATAAAATTTTGACTTGATTGCATTGATCCAGGACTGTCTGACTTAAGTTTTGCCAAAGGATGGAGTAGAAAGTTTGAGATAGAAAGTAAGGTCGCATATCATATATAGAAAATAAAGTTGAATTTTGTCATACTTGAATTTTGTGGATTGAGACTCTGTACCTCCTACACACGTGTAATGTAAATGCAGCCAGGAGCATTGAGCACTGACTGATGGTAGAGAAGCCAGGTGGCGACTTAAGAAATGAAGGGGCGAGAGTGGGGATTTATCTTGGCTGTGGTTCTCCAAGCATGGATTTTTGGGTTTCATTTCAGGATTCTGTTAATGTTCCTCCAGCCAACCAGTAATCAGAGTTTTATTTTTCTTTCTTGTTCTCATTTATAATGTGCATAATTTACATACATTTGCATTTTAATCTTTCTAACTGAAAGAATTGAATACATATGCCATCTCTGCATACCACTAGAGCAGAAACACATTGAACTCCCATGGTATGGATAAAGGTCACTGTTGACATACTCCTTACTTTAGCTCAAAATTATTTTCTAAGCTCTGGGTGTGCTTTCCTTCTTTGCAGTTAAATCAGATAATTCTACCCTATATTTTAGTTTTTCTTCCTGTTGCTGAAAGATTCTAGAGAAGCAGCTTAGGCCAAGTCCTTTATTTTATAGATGATGAAATGGAGCCACAGAAGTAACTTATCCAGGACCACATTGTTAGAGATACAGGTGGTTTTAGTATCCAGACCCGTGATTTTAGCGTTTTCCCCTCTTATGCTCTTATCTCACCTATCCTTATATTATTGTAGAGTTGGGCTGGGTTCCTACCTTTTAGAAGCTGACTTTTAGAGAATATCTATGAGCAAAGTATGAAGAGTTGGTTTTGTGCTGTAGTTTAAAAAGTGTAACAGTTGAAAAGTTTGATGATACAAAAGTGCAAATGCAGCTAACAGAAGTTTAGAGTTTGTTGTGGGTGAAGAAAGGTAGGGAAGGGGTATGAATGTCTTCATCTTCAAAGTGAAGATAAAGGAGTACTGCCTAAAGTTAATGGAATAATAAGATTTAAATAAAATATGCAAGGTAATCAACTTTTACTAATGACTAGGATAATATATCAATACAAAATATATTTTATCTGTATTATTTTTCTATATATGATCAGTCTATCAATATATAACCTTGCAAACTTGATAAAAATTTTTCCCAGAAGGACTCCAGCAGCTTCTGTTTAGTTCTCACTGGCCAGAAAGGGGTGATGTATCTTCTTATCAGTGAATCACTGGCAAGCAAAGGTCTCAATGATTGTCAGTGTTCATCCCTGAATTGGGGATGAAATAATCTTCCCTTAATCCCATAATAAATGGGTAACAACACAATCGAGTTCTAGTATAAAAGAAGAAAGGGAAAATGGATATTAAATAAGCAGTTAACGGATACATTTAATAACACTTTAAGCTTTAGAATTAATTTCCTCAGATTTTCTATCTCATTAGTCTCAAATTAATATATCATTTTATTTTACCTTGCTTGTCTCTCTTATAAAAAGCATATGAATGTGTTTTGTTTCATTTGGTTTTGTTTTTCCTAATCTGGAAGTCTTTTAGTTAGTATAATTGGTACAGTTACACTTATTTGGATTATTGAATTGGATTTATTTCTGTCATTGGATTTTCTTCTTTCTATTTCTTGTGATTGATTATTGGTTTTTTGCTTTACCTCGTTTTTGGCTATCTTGGTTTTTTTTAAAGTTTTTTTTTCAAAAATGTTGAAATGTATATAAAACAGAAAATAGTATTATAATAAACTGTTACATTATTAGTGCTTTTACCCATGTACTTTATTTAATGCTTCTTTCTCTCTCTTTTGCTAAGGATTTTAAAGCCAATCACAAATAGAATTATATTTCACCTTAAATAATTGTGAATATTTCAGTTTTCTTTATTTTTCCATTTCTTTTTAGTTGTTTCAAATTATATTCATATTCTGTTAGTTTGTAAAATGGTAATAAAAATAGCCAATGTTTTCCTAAACAAAGAAAGGATTTTAGAATACTTTAATTTCCCAACTTATACATTACTAATGTCTAGTATAGTAGTACAATAATGCATCTTGGTATATTATTTAAGCTAGGTTGGCAGTACTGTGATAAAGAAATACTAAAATCTCAGTTGATTAAGGCATTTTCTTGCTTATATTCCTGTCTGGTAGGAAATGAGAAGCTGTGTCCAAGCAGGAAGTAGAGACCCAACCTGCTTCCATTTTGTAGCTATACCATGCAGAACATGTGACTTCTGAAGTTTCTGGGGAAGGGAAGAAGGAGCTAGAGGATTGTAGGGGGTGATTTTAAGGGCTTACTTACTCTGGTGTTTCTTTATTCTTATAAGGGCACCAGCCTTATAAAATGGGGCCATAGGGGTTAGAGCCACATCCTATGACCTCATTTTGACTTTATCATCTCCTCACAGGCCCTCTCTCCAAATATAGTTAGGAGTTCGATATATGAATTTTATGGGAACACAATTTATAGCACCACTATTACATAGAGGAGGAACACGACCAATGAACTAATCAGATCCCTCTTTAGGGACTTTTATGTATGCTGATAGAAAAGGAGACGTCTTTATATCTGACATTAAAACATAAAATTGCATCTGCTGGAGGTCATTGATCTGCTATGGGTAAGGCCTTACTGATAATAAGGCCCACTGGTGAAAAATAGAATGGAAATAAATGGGAAGAGAGATAAAATCCTGATAACACCATTAGAAACTGTGAATTTAACGGAAGTTATATTTAATCTTTGTATTCCTCAGGGACATTAGCCAGTAAATTCTGTGTTTTTGCTTGGGATGTCTGATACTTCAAATTTTGCTTAGGATCTCTGACACTTGTAGGCCAAGATCCTGGAAGTACAGTAGTGGCAGGTAGATGTTTGTAATTTAGGCAAATGTCAGCACAGGATCAGATAATCTACTGGCTGACACTGTGTTACATCACATGACATTCTATATCTAGTGTTGCTGAGGAAGTTTTGACTGCTAGAATCAGAGAATCCTGACTCAAAGTGATTAATTAATAAAGAAGTTTATCTTCTGTTTTGCTTCAGTTGTGGCTCAAAGCAGATGGTATCACAGTGCTTCAGTGATGCCATCAATGACCCAGGTTCTTTCTGCCTCATCATTTTGCTGGGGTTTTTGTTGACTTAATTCCAAGAGTAATTCTGACATTACTTCACAGTGACCTTTAGTATGACTGGGGCTACCTGCTTGCCTTTTCATGTCCACCTGCCTACCCTTGGACCAATAACAGTGGCTAGGGAAATAGCATTCTTTGGTTGACTTAGACTAACCTGGAGCTGAGTTTCGTGTGCATCAGGTTACCTCACAGTTGGTCTCAGCGTTTGTTCTCTGAGCCCCAAACTGTTCCCTGAGGCACATGGTGGAAGGGGGTAGATAGTTGTGAAAAATTGAGGTTCTGTTATTAAGGAAAAAGAAGACAATGGATGTTATGTTGGTACCAACAGTGTCTACTACATACTTTATTGTAGCAGTGAAAGAGAAAAGCTGGCTCTACCCATGAAATAGATGGAGGGCCCTAATATTATGTTGCAACCAAGGACATTTTCTATCTATGGTAGCATCACTCTGATAGTTCCCATGGTAACTTGAATTCAGGTGAGTCATCAAAATTTGTACTTGTCTGTAGCAGAGGAAGAACATAGCGATAACTATGTTCTTAGTTTGTTAATGAATATCTTAAATCTCAGATCTTAATTTGTGGACCCAGAATGGGTTATACAACAACTAATGATGCCATATAAGAGGGAAGATTTAAGCCAGTATTTAACTGACTTTGGGAATGAGAGGCAGCTTTGAAACTTACGGAATAAGGGGAGAGCCCATTGCAGGACATTCTGGTTGAATATCCTGGAAATTAGTGGTGAAAAATTTTAGCAAGTCACTTAAGATTCTATAATAATTGAGTGAATAGTTTATATATTAATTGTATGAGTAGAAAAATGAACCAGAAAAAGAAGTACAGTGTCTGCTTGATACCTGAACTGCAATGTGCTTGTGGTTGTGGGCATTCTTTCCCCTAAATTACAGAAAGTGTGAGATTCCTAATGAGTCTGAAGCAGCTGTTCCATCAAGCTGTTTTCCAAGTGGGCTTTCACCATTATTGTTGTCGTTAGACAGAGAGGGAAGTGATTTTAGTGTGAATGTGAAAATGATTTAATGTTGCCTGTCAGGAAACAAAACCAGTGCCAGGAGATTAGTTTATGCACAACTGAAAGATTGAAAGAGAATGGGAAACTAAGAGAGCTAAAATGACAATGATCCCAAATTCATACTCTCCTTGGAACGTGGAAGTTCATGTTCCACTCCACTGATGGAACCAACTACGGATAAGACAATTTTGGTTACTGTATCCAGGCAAACTTGGAACTGTTGATACTAGCAGTAAGATGGTCTCATTTCCAATCTGAACACCATGTAGAAATATGATTCCTTGTCCATCGGAGTCAATCTGGCATAGGGATCCCAAATTTAGCGAATAAAAATTCAGAATGCCTAGCTAAATTTGAATTTCAAATAATAAACAATTTTTGGGGATAAATATGTCCCAAATATTGCATGGGACGTAGTTATACTGAAAATTATTCATTGTTTATCTGAAGTTCAAATTTAACCAAATGCCCTGCATTTGAAACCATAATTGGGGTAATTAATAATCTTAGCCCAATTCTCAGGACATTATGACCTGGTTGCTTTTTAACTCGTTCCTGCAATGCTAGTTGTTGGACTCTTACTAATCCTGCATGGCAGATTGTATTGTATATACCATTCCATGTTGTCTTCTTACGATGTGACATGACACTCTTTCATTGAGAATAGGATCTGCATGCACTCTGTAACTGCCTTGAACAATAGATTATGGTGGAAGTGACATTATCCTCATGTTGGCTCCTTAAAGGCAGTACAACTTCCATCAGACTCTCTTTCTCTCAAGACATGCCCCTTGAGAGAGCCCTGAGCTCACATGTAATAAGTTTGGCTACCCTGAAACCATTGCGCAGGAGGGAACACATGGAGGGACCACAAAGAGAAGATGCTTTAGGTGCCCAGCCATTCCACCCCCAGAAATTCAAGTTTTCTCTGTTCAGATGACCCCGGCTTTAACACTGTTTGATTGCAACCTCACAGAAGACTCAGCTGAACTGCTCAGCCAAGGCACTCCCAAAAGTTCTGACACAGAAACATTAATAAATGATGATTATTGTTTTTTCATCCATTATGTTTTGGGTTGATTGGTTGTACAGCCACAGACAACTAATATATACTGGTTTGGGGGAGGATAAACATTACCACATTTTAGGTTAACATTTTTTAGAATGGTCTTTTAAAATAAGTAGCTTTGTCTTCAGGGATTTTTGTTAACATCAGATTTTGAAGGTTTTACCATTAATGTCTCTTCACCTATTTTTTTAAAGTCCAAAAATTGGGTTAATTTTTTTTTGAGATGAAGTCTTGCTCTGTCACTCAGGCTGGAGTGCAGTGGTACGATGTCGGCTCATTGCAACCTCCACCTCCTGGGTTCAAGCAATTTTCTTGCCTCAGCCTCCTAGTAGCTGGTATTAAAGGCGCCCAACACCAGGCCTGGCTAATTTTTGTATTTTTAGTAGAGATGGGGTGTCACTGTGTTGGCCAGGCTGGTCTTGAACTCCTGACCTCAAACAATCCTCATGCCTTGGCCTCTCAAAGTGCTGGGATTACAGGCATGAGCCACCATGCCCAGCCAAAAAGTTGAGTTAATATTACAGGAAAACCGATAACAACCAAAAATCTCAGCCCAAGTATTATGCAATGAAATGAAACTAATACAGGAGACCTAGGTTGTTTTGGCTTTGACACTAAATAGATATTGGCTTTTGAGCAAATTACTTGTTCTCTAAGACTCAGTTCCTATATTTGTAAAAGGAGGCATTATCTTAAATAAGGGATGGCGAACATGCAGAATGCAAGCCACCGTTTTCCCCAGCAGGCATCAGTAATGAATTGTACCACTCTTGCCGTAGAAATGACCTTAGAGTCTTTCACAAAGCAGAACTCCAAGCAGTCAGGAGCAATCAATCACAGTTGATAATGACAAAGTCCTTTTTTTTGCCTTCTCAGGTCTTGAACATGTCTACTGGTACTTTCCGTGTTAAAACTTAGTATCTTTATAATCTAAGTGATTTACCCATGTTCTTAAAAAAAGTTGCTAAAGTAACTGTGGAAGTAATGTTGGAAATATTTAAATAATCATGGAGCAACATTTACCCCCACTATGCACCCGTGCGTCATAGGCTGCTTAGGTGTTGTGATAGAGACAACAATACAGAAGGCATTTTATCAAAGAGAGAAAAAAATACACAACTTGAAATGAGAGTTTTTGCACCCTGATTAAAATTAGACCAATTTTGCCCACATTGTCTACTGAGACTTCTCAGCTGTGACCTTTGAGTACAATGTATAAAAAGAGATAGTGCTGTGTCTCAGGAATACTATATTCATATTTGATTCAAGTGTATTTGAAAGATCCAGTTTGTAGTATATTCACATACAACTCCAATTCTGAAGGACATTGGTAGTCAACTTCACTCAGCTTCCTATATCTGGGCTTATTTGTCAAGAATATTGCACTCTTCTGTAGTGTATCTGACAGCTCTCATCTCTCACTTTTCCTTATACAGTTCTCGTCTTTCGTTTTAGACTTTTCTTTTCAACTGTAGTACTATCTGCTTAATACTCAACCCCAGGCTTGGAAATTTTCCTTAAAAGGGAAATTTTCCCCCCGCCAAGATTTCGAATTTTTTCTTCAAACGTGGTTAGCATTCTTTTTTCTACATTAGATGAGTTGTTGTTGTTGTTGTTAGATCTCCAGAACTATTCCTCTTGCATAATGGGAACTTTGTACCTCTGACCATCTCTTCATTTTCCCCCATACCAACATATGGCAACCACTGCTCTACGCTGCTTCTATGAGTACAGCTATTTTAGATGTCACATATAGGTGAGATCATGCAGTGTTTGTTTTTCTGTGTCTGGCTTATTTCACTTAGTGTAATGTCCTCCATTTTGCTGCAGATTACAGGGTCCCCTCCTTCTTTAAGAATGATCTTTCATTTTCTTTGTCTATTCATCTGTCCACAGAAATTTAGGTTGTTTATATGTTGGTGTTAGGCACAATGCTGCAATAAACATGAGAGGACAGATACCTCTTATACATACAGATTTCAATTCCTTTGGAGTATATATACCTAGAAGTGGGATTGCTGAATCATGTGGTAATTCTATTTTCCGTTTCTTTGAAGAAACTTTATACTGTTCTCCAAAATGACTGTACCAATTTATAATGCCATCAACAGTGTACAAGCGTTCCCTTTTCTTCTCATCCTCACCAACACTTACTGCATTTCATCTTTTAAAATAATACCCACTATAGTGTGGATGAGGTAACATCTCATTGTGCTTTTGATTTTCATTTTCCTCAGGATTAGTGATGTGGAGCATTTAAAAAAATTTATCTATTGGCCATTCGTATGACTTCTTTTTGATAAATGTCTATCCAGTCCTTGGCCTATTTGTAAGATCAGGTTATTTGAAGTCTTGCAATTGAGTTGTTTGAATTTTTTTATATATTTTGGATATTAACTTGTTCTCAGATATATGGTTTGCAAATATTTTCTCCCATTCTACAGATTATCTCTTAATTCTGTTGATGGTTTCCCTTGGTGTGCAAAAGCTTTTAGTTTGACATAAACCCATTTGTCTATTTTTGCTTTTGTTGCCTGTGCTTTTGGTGTCATGTCCATAAAGTTATTATCCAACCAATATCAATAATCTTTCTCCCTGTGTTGGATAAAGTTATTACCCAACCAATATCAAGAATCTTTCCCCCTTTAACATCTGGCTTACAAGCTTACTGTGTTTATCACCTTAAGCCTTAAAAGAGCCTATTGGATCAAAAGTGGAAGATTTTTATGGCCAAAACCTGAGGCAGACGTTGCTGTGGTTTGAATGTGTCTACCAAAAGTTGTGTGTTGGAAACTGAATCCCCAGTGAAACAGTTTTAGGAAGTAGGGCCTCATAAAAGATGATTAGGCCATGATATTTCTGCCTTCGTGAATGAATAAATGTGATAAATGCTGTTGCAGTGGGAATAGGTTTGTTATAACAGGGGTGAGTTTACCCCCCATCTCTTGCTCTCTCACTCTGTCTTGCTCTTCTGTCCTCTGCCCTAGAATGATGTACCCCAAGAGCCCTTGCCAGAGGTGAGTCCCTTGATGTTGGACTTCCCAGCCTCTCAAAGTGTAAGAAATAAATATATGTTCTTTATAAATTATCCAGTCTCAAGTATTCTACTATAGCATCCCAAAATGCACTCAGACAGACACTGTACTCTTTACTTCATTGTTTTGCCATACTTGCCTGGAAAGGAGCCTGGGAAGTGTTACCTAGTTGAATGTGTAAAAAGAAAATAGTTTTGGTGATGACATATGTATATGTGTGCATCTGTGTGTGTGCGTGTGCGTGTGTGTGTGTGTGTGTGTTTAGATGGTCCTTGACATACAATGAGTTGCCTTATGATTGTTTGAATTTACAATGGGCTTACTGAGACATAACCCAATTGTAAGTGGAGGAGCATCTGGACTTACAATTGTATTACTTACGATTTTTTTTGACTTTATGATAGATTTATCAGGATGGAACCTCATCATAAGTTGAGGAACATCTGGGCTTTTAAGATTTGATGTAATATTTTTTGACTTTATGATGAGTTTATTCGGGAAATAAACACAGTTTTCATTGATGTTACTTTTGACTTACAATTAATTTATCAGAATGTAAGTCAATTGTAAGCTGAGGAGTACACGCACTCACACAGACACACACATACACACATGCATACACTTCTGTGAAACATCCTCAAACAGACCATGTGTTAGGTCACAAAGAAAACCTAAACCAACATAGAAAAGGGAAAATCTCATAAGCCACATTTACTTTGTATAACTCAATTCAAGTAAAAATTCTCAACAGTTAGTTTCTACCTCCAAAAATATTTGGAAAAACACACATTTAAATAATTCTTCACTCATAAAATTATATAAACAAAAATGACCAACTACATAAAAATGAAGAGGACTGAGCATTATATTTTGAAATCTGTGCTTTGGGATATGGCCAAAGTGGTACACAGAGAAAAAAGGCTAGACTTAGATGCATACATTAACAAATGAGAAAAAAAGAGAGTAATTGAACTGAGTGCTCAGTAAAAGAAACTAACAAGAGAGCAATATAAATTAGAAAAACTAGAAGGAATGACAATAGAGATAAAAACAAAATAGAACACATAGGGGAGCAGATGAATAACAAAAACTTTAAAAAATATATAACAAGATAAACTGTCAGGTTTATCTAGAAAATAGCAAAAAGATATAAGTACAACAACAAAAGTGTCGGGGGGACACAATTGCAAATATGACAAATTTTAAAAAAGAAAAGGCTCAGTATAAATACTACTAGTAAACTAAAACATTAGATAAAGTATGATTTTTAAAATATAAATGACTAAAATTAAAGAAGTAGAAAACCTGAGTAAATCTAAAAATCATGCAAAAAATAAAATATGCATTATATTTTCTAGACCCAGGAATTTTTACAAGTAAATTTTTTCTGTACTTTAAGAGAAAGTTAACCCTCATGTTCTAGAATAGGAAAACATGGCATGATACTCATTTCAGGATCCTAAAACTTCTCTGATATCAGAACTGGACAAGTATATCTGGCCCATAAAATAGATGTAGGCAATCTCATTTATGAACATGGGTACAAAAATCTGAAATGAAGAATTTAAAAATGTAATTTAGCAATTAATTAAAAGACCTATTTATTATGGTCAACTCTGGAATTGTTACAGTAATGGAAGAGGAGTCAACTTTAAAAAAAAAAAAAAAAAAACACTGCTTCACCCTGGGATGCAAGGCTGGTTCAACATATGCAAATCAATAAACATAATCCAGCATATAAACAGAACCAAAGACAAAAACCACATGATTATCTCGATAGATGCAGAAAAGGCCTTTGACAAAATTCAACAGCCCTTTGTGCTAAAATCTCTCAATAAATTCGGTACAGATGGAACGTATCTCAAAATAATAAGAGCTATTTATGACAAACCCACAGCCAATATCATACTGAATAGGCAAAAACTGGAAGCATTCCCTTTGAAAACTGGCACAAGACAGGGATGCCCTCTCTCACCACTCCTATTCAACATAGTGTTGGAAGTTCTGGCTAGGGCAATCAGGCAAGAGAAAGAAATCAAGCGTACTCAGTTAGGAAAAGAAGAAGTCAAATTGTCCCTGTTTGCAGATGACATGATTGTATATTTAGAAAACCCCATCATTTCAGTCCAAAATCTCCTTAAGCTGATAAGCAATTTCAGCAAAGTCTCAGGATACAAAATTAATGTGCAAAGATTACAAACATTCTTATACACCAGTATCAGACAAACAGAGAGCCAAATCAGGAATGAACTTCCATTCACAATTGCTTCAAAGAGAATAAAATACCTAGGAATCCAACTTACAAGGGATGTAAAGGACCTCTTCAAGGAGAACTACAAACCACTGCTCAGTGAAATCAAAGAGGACACAAACAAATGGAAGAACATACCATGCTCATGGATAGGAAGAATCAATATCGTGAAAATGGCTATACTGCCCAAGGTTATTTATAGATTCAATGCCATCCCCATCAAGCTACCAATGAGTTTCTTCACCGAATTGGAAAAAACTGCTCTAAAGTTCATATGGAACCAAAAAAGAGCCCGCATTGCCAAGACAATCGTAAGTCAAAAGGACAAAGCCGGAGGCATCACGCTACCTGACTTCAAACTATACTACAAGGCTACAGTAACCAAAACAGCATGGTACTGGTACCAAAACAGAGATATAGACCAATGGAACAGAACGGAGCCTTCAGAAATAATGCCACGCATCTACAACCATCTGATCTTTGACAAACCTGAGAGAAACAAGAAATGGGGAAAGGATTCCCTATTTAATAAATGATGCTGGGAAAATTGGCTAGCCATAAGTAGAAAGCTGAAACTGGATCCTTTCCTTACTCCTTATACGAAGATTAATTCAAGATGGATTAGAGACTTAAATGTTAGACCTAATACCACAACTACCTTTTAAAACTGTAATTCAAGATAACTTTCAGAAATAAAATCCAGATCCATATATTAAGACATCACTGAACATCTGGAAATTAACCAAGAAAAATTAATCTTAAGACATATTTGAGAAAGATGATTAGACTTCTAATATAAAAAATCCTCAAGGATTCAGGTGTATATAAATCAAATACAAAAACAAATAATTCAACCTGACATTAGATTGCTCAAAAACAACAAAAAAAAGTAGGCAACAATGGAGCACCATTTTCAATGGACTCCAAAAAAGTTTGAACTAAAAATTCATTTCAGCCAAGCTGTCCTTCAAGTAACTAGGGGTCCCAATAACTACCTTCCTTCCTTTCTTCCTTCCTTCCTCTTTTCTTTTCTTTTCTTTTCCTTTCTTTTCTTTTCCTTTCTTTCCTTTCTCTTTTCTTTTCTTTTCTTTTCTCTTTTCTTTTCTTCCTCCCTTACCTTACCTTACCTTACCTTTTTTTTCTTTTTTGAGATGGAGTCTCTCTCTGTCCCCAGGCTGGAGTGCGGTGGCGCAATTTCAGCACTGCAACTTCCGCCTCCAGGGTTGGAGCAATTCTCATGCCTCAGCCTCCTGAGTATTTGGAGCTACTGGCGCCTGCCACCATGCCCGGCTAATTTTTGTATTTTTAGTAGAAACGGGGTTTCACCATGTTGGCCAAGGATAGTCTCCCTCTCTTGACCTCGTGATACGCCCGCCTCAGCCTCCCAAAGTGCGGGAATTATAGGCATGAACCACTGCGCCCAGCCCATAATGTTAAACATAGAGAAATGTAGAGAATTCTTATTATCTCCATTACTAGTTAACACTGTACTGGAAGTATTGGCCAATACACTTAGACAAGCAAGATCAACTAGGGAATAAGACTTTGCAAAATAAATAAATAATTAAAATTATTTCAATTTGCTAATGACATGATAGCATACCTGAAAAACTCTAGAAAATTAACAATAAAATTAACACAAACAATAAAAAGGCAGCGAAGTTGTAGGCCATAAAATTTACATACAAAACCAACAGCCTACGTATCCACAAAAAATAATGAGTTAGAGGATATGAAGGTAGAAAAACCCCAACATATTGAACATATTGTAGTGGCAAAGAAGACTAAATATCTAGACATAAACTTAACAAGAAATGTGCAAACCTTATTTGAGGAAACTTGAGCACACTCATGGAAGACTCAAAAGGATCCTTGAGCATCTGGAAAGACATGCCTTATTTTTGATAGGATGACTCTCTAAACTCATGAAATTTCTTTTTTTTCCTTTTTCTTTTCTTTTTTTTTTTTTTGAGACTGAGTTTCACTTTTGTCACCCAGGCCGGAGTGGATGGCACGATATCGGCTCACTGCAACCTCTCTGCCTCTCGGGTTCAAGTGATTCTCCTACCTCAGCCTCCTGACTAGCTGAGATTACAGGCATGCTTCACCACACCCAGCTAATTTTTGTGTTTTTAGTAGAGACGGGTTTTCGCCAATTTGGCCAGGATGGTCTCGATCTCCTGACCTCGTGATCCACCCGTCTCGGCCTCCCAAAATGCTGGGATTACAGGCGTGAGCCACCGCGCCCAGCCCATTCATGAATTTTCTATAGAAATATCAGTAAGTTTTCTTATGAGGCTTGGCAGGTTGATTCTAAAGATCAATTGGAAAGACAAACGTGCAAGAATATCTAGGAAAGTGGCAAAACAAAACCAAACAAACCCCAAAAGCCCCACAACCAAACATGAAGGGAACTAATGTTTTATCTAACATTAAAACATAAAGCCTCTGCAATAAAACAGTGTACATAAGTACACTGGTACATAAGTAAACAAGCAAGCTAGTGATGTAAAATAAAAAGTTCAGGAAAAGCATCAAGTACATCTGGAAATTATATGCATGATAAAGGTGACATCTGAAATTACTAGGTAAAAGATGTACTTTTAAATAAATAGTGTTGAAAAAAAAGCCTGTTCACTGATTTGGAAAAAGATAAAATTAGGTCATTTTCTCACCACACACAAGATTGAACTCCAAATGTACGTAGGTTTTAAACATAAAAATGAAGCCAACCAAGCAATAGAAGAGAAATGGGTGAAGTTTTCTATAACCCGAGTATAAGAAAAGGTTTTCTAACTATGGTTCAAAATCCAGAGGCTATAAAAGATTGATAAATTTTACTATATAAAAATTTATCTATCAAAAGAAACCATAAGGCAAAAGGCAAATGACAAACTGGCAGAAAAATGTTTCCACATATATTGTAGGTAAAGGGTAATATCTCTATTAGATATAGGACTCTAAAATATTGAGAGCACAAAATAGGAAGACCTGAAGGAAAATGAGCTGACATAAACAGACAAAAAGAAAAGAAGACATTAAAATCACCTTTTGATATAAAAAGACTCTTCAACCTCACTCATAATTATGGAAATGCAAGGTAAGACCACATGTGATACCATTTCTCACCTATCATACTGATAAAAATTAAACACAATATTACTAAAAATTCTTTCGGTGAGGTTGTGGGGGAAACAGCTACTTTCATACATTAATGGTGGAAATTAAAACTAGTAAATTACTTTTGGATGGAATTTAGCAATAGGAAGCAAAGTTACATAGGCATTTACCTTTTAAAAATTTTCTTTTAAAAATCAGTTTTATTTTGTATGTTTAGGTATACAACATGATGTTATAGGATACATATAGAAAGCAAAAAGGTACTACAATGAAGCACATTAATATATTTATTGTTGGTACACTTGGTTTCTCAAGTCACCTGCTTGGCCCTCTTCCAAGTTGTACTTTCCTTCTTTTCTTTCCTTTCCTTACTGTTCCAAAGCTTTTTAATAGACTTTCACTCCTGCACTGAAATATATATATATATTTATATATATATATTTATAAATTATATAAAAATTTATATATTTATATATTTTTTATATAAATATATATATATATATATATTTTTTTTTGAGACGGAGTCTCGCTCTGTCCTCCAGGCTGGAGTGCGGTGGCGCGATCTCCATTCACTGCAAACTCAGCCTCCCGGGTTCACACCATTCTCCTGCCTCAGCCTCCCAAGCAGCTGGGACTACAGGCGCCCGCCACTGCGCCCTGCTAATTTTTGCACTTTTAGTAGAGACAGGGTTTCACCGTGTTAGTCAGGATGGTCTCAATCTCCCGACCTCGTGATCCACCCGTCTCGGCCTCCCAAAGTGCTGGGATTACAGGCATGAGCCACTGCGCCCGGCCTATATTTTTATTTATATATAATTTTATTTATCGATTTTTTTTTTTTTTTTTTGCAAAGTCTTATTCCCTAGTTGATCTTGCTTGTCTAAGTGTATTGGCCAATACTTCCAATACAATGTTAAGTAGTAATGGAGATAATAAGAATTCTCTACATTTCTCTATGTTTTAAGTATATATATATATAGCCTCATATAGTTGCCCTTTTTTTTTTTGTAGCAAGAGCAGCTAAAATCTCATTTTGCATGAATTCAAAATACGGAACAATTTTATTACCTGTAGTCTTTATACCATAAGATTTTTAGGTTTATTCATCCTACATATTAACCACTATTTTTTTCAGAAGGGGTCTCACCTTGTCACCCGGGCTGGCATAGCTCACTAAAGCCATGCCCAATTTTTTCCCTAGAGAAGACGTCTTGCTTTGTTGCCCAGCCTGGTCTCAAACTCCTGGCTTCAAGTGATCCTCCCACTTCAACATCCTGAGTTGCTGGGATTACAGCTATGCCTGGCAATGCATATTAGCTGCTTCGTGTCTCCTGACCTATATCTCCCCACCATCCCCAGACAACCACTGTTTTGTTCTCTATCTCGGTATATTTGAAAACATTGTTTTTAGATTCCATGTTTAAGTGAAATTATGTCATATTTTTCATTCTGTGCTTGGATTATTTCACTTAGCATAATGTCTTCCAGGCTCAGCTACGTTGTGGCAAATGGCAAAATCTCATTCTTTTTTTTTTTTAATACCGAATAATATTCTTGTGCATGTATACATACACCATGGATTATCCACTTACCCATTGACAGACACTTAGGTTGTTTCATAACTTGGCTATTGTGAATAATGATGGACAGTATCTTTATGAGGTGGTGATTTCGTTTCCTTTGGGTATATGCTCAGAAGAGGGATTGCTGGGCCATATGCTAGTTCTATGTTTAATTTCTTTGGAAACCTATATATTGTTTTCCATAATGGCTGTACCAATCTACATTTCCACCAACAGTGTACAAGGGTTTTCTTTTCTCCACACCTTTGTCATTATTTGTTACTTTTTAACTTTTTGAGAATACCCATCCTAATGGGTATGAGGTGGTACTCATAATGGTTTTGATTTCCATCTTCCTGATATTTAGTGATATTCAGCATCTTTTCCTTGTATCTGTTGACCATTTTGATGTCTTCTTTGGAGAAATGTCTATTCAGGTTTTTTGCCCATTTTTAATGATGTTATTTGTTTTTCTACTATTGAGTTGTATGAAATCTTTATAAATTTTGGATATTAATCCCTTATTAGATACATAGTTTGCAAATACCTTTTCCCAGTCTGTAGAGTGCCATTTTATATTGTTGATTGCTTCCTTTGTGATGCAGACGCTTTTTAGTTTAGTGTGGTCCCATACTTATTTTTACTTTTGTGGCTTGAGCTTTCAGTATGATGTCTAAAAAGTTATTGCCAAGACCAATGTCCAAAAGAATTCTCGCTATGTTCTCTTCTAGAAGTTTTCTAGTTTCTGATCTTATATTTAGGTCTTACCCATTTTTTAGTTGATTTCTGGGTATGGTGTAAGATAAGAGTCCAATTTCATTCTTTGGCATTCAGAAATCAAGTTTTTTCAGCAGTATTTATTGAAGAGACTGTCTTTTCCCCATTGGATCCTCTAGATGCCCTTGTCAAAAATTAGTTGACCATGTATGTGTGGATTTATTTCTGGGTTCTCTATTTTATTCCACCTATCTATGTGTCTGTGTTTATGCCAGTATCATACTTTTTTGATTACTATATCTTTGTAATATAATTCAAAATCAGGAAGTGTGATGCCTCCAACTTTGTTTTTCTTTCTCAGAATTATTTTTGAATTTTGATAGAGATTGCACTGAACATTTTAACAGGATTAATTCTTTGGCTTCGTGAACATGGGATATCTTTCCATTTATTTGTCTCTTCAATTTTTTTCATAAAGCTTTCTATGTACAGATCTTTCACCTCCTTGGTTAAATTTATTTCTAAGTTTTTTTGTGTTTTTTTGATACTATCATAAAAGTGATTTTCTTTTTCAAGTAGGTTATTTGTGTATAAAATTGCTACCGATGCTTGTATATTGATTTTATACACTACTATTTAATAAATTCATTTAATCGTTCTAACAAATTTTTTGTGGAATTTTTTTTTATAGGATCATGTCATCTGCAAATAGAGATGTACTCTACTTTTCTGACTCAGATGCCTTTTATTTCCTTTTCTTATGTGATTGTTCCTGCTAGTACTTCCAGTATTATGTCAAGTAGAAGTGGTGAGAGTGGGCATACTTTCCTGGCATGAGATTTAAGTGGAGAAACTTTGAGTTTTTCCTCATTGATTATGATGTTCGTCATGGGTTTTTCACAAATGTCCTTTATTATGGTGAGGAAGTTTCTTTCTATTTCTAAACTGTTGAGAATTTTTAATCAAGAAAGGATGTGGGACTTTTTAGAAATTTTTTTTTAATGTAAGTGAGATGATCATGCGATTTTTATCTTTCATTTTGTTAATGTGATGTATCATATTGATTGATTTGCATACATTAGACCAGACTTGCATGCCAGGGATAAATCCAATGTTCATGATGTATAATCTTTTTGATATGTTATTGGATTCAATATGCCAATATTTTACTGAGGTTTTTTTGCATCAGTGTTCATCAAAGAGTTTGGCCTGTAGTTTTCTTTTCTTGTGATGTGTTTGTCTTGTTCAGATATCAAGGTGATGTTGATTTCATAAAATGTCTTTAAAAATATTCACTCTAGCTCTATTCTTTGGAAGAGTTTAAGAATTTGTATTAATTGTTCTTTGAATGTTTGATAGAATTTAGCCAGGAAACCACATGGTCCTGGGGCTTTTTTTGTTTTGAAAGGTTTTTGATCACTTCCTCAATCTCTTTTATTTGTTACTGAACTGTTCAGACTTTATTTTTCTTCCTTATTCAATCTTGGTAGGTTGCATTATTCTAGGAATTTATCAGCTTCTTTTAGGTTATTCAGTTTGTTGGCATATAATGGTTCCTAATAGTCTCTTATGATGCTTTTTACTTCTGAGGCTTATGTTTTAATTTCTTCACTTTTAGTTTTGATTGTATTTGAGTTATGTTTTATTTTCTTAGTCTAGCTAATAATTTGTTGATTTTTTTTCCCAAAAAAAACCCCAACTCTGGCTGGGCACAGTGGCTCATGCTGTAATCCTAGCACTTTGGGAGGCTGAGGTGGGTGGATCATAAGGTCAGGAGTTTGAGACCAGCCTGGCCAATATGGTGAAACTCCATCTCTACTAAAAATACAAAAATTAGCCAGACATGGTGGCAGGCACCTGTAGTCCCAGCTACTCGGGAGGCTGAGGCAGGAGAATTGCTTGAACCTGGGAAGCAGAGGTTGCAGTGAGCCAAGATCACACCACTGCACTCCAGCCTGGGCGACAGAGCGAGACTCCATCTCAAAACAAAAACAAAAACAAAAACAAAAAAACAAAAAACCCAACCCAATATATTGATTCTTTCCATAGTTGTATTAGTCTGTTCTCACACTGTTAATAAAGACATACTTGAGACTGAGGAATTTATAAAGGAAAGAGGTTTAATTGACTCACAGTTCCACATGGCTGAGGGGCCTCACAATCATGGTGGAAGGTGAATGAGGAGCAAAGTCATGTCTTACGTGGCAGCAGGCAAGAGAGTGTGTGCAGGGGAACTCCCCTTTATAAAACCATCAGATCTCATGAGACTTATTCACTATCACAGGAATAGCATGGGAAAATCTTGCCCCCATGATCAGTTACCTCCCACTGGGTCCCTCACATAACACATGGGGATTATTACCATTCAAGGTGAGATTTGGTGGGGACACAGAGCCAAACAATCTCAATGGTTTTTCTCTGTTCAACATAGTACTGGAAGTTCTGGCCAGAACAATCAGGCAAGAAAAAGAAATAAAAGCCATACAAATAGGATGAGAGAAAGTCAAACTGTCCCTGTCTGTGGATGTTATAATTCTGTACCTGGAAAACCCCATAGTCTCTGCACAATAGCTCCTTGATCTGATAAACAATTTAGGCAATGTTTCAGAATACAAAATCACTGTACAGAAATCAGTAGCATTCCTATACACCAACCATATCCAAAATGAGAGCCAAGTCAGAAATGCAATCCCATTCACAATAACCACAAACAGAATAAAATATCTAGAAAAACAGTTAACCAGGGAGGTAAAAGATCCCTGCAACAAGAATTACAAAGCACTGCTCCAAGAAATCAGAAGTGACACAAATAAATAGAAAAAATTCCATGATCAAGGATAGGAAAAATCAATATTGTTAAAATGGTCATACTGCCCACAACAATTTACAGATTCAGTGCTATTCCTATCAAACTACCAATCACATTCATCACAGATTTAGAAAAAAACTATTTAAAAATTTATATGGAATAAAAAAGAGCCTGAATAACCAAGGTAGTCCTAAGCAAGAAGAGCAAAGTGGGAGGCATAACATTACCCTACTTCAAACTATACTACAAAGCTATAAAAAGCAAAACAGCATGGTACTGGTACAAAAACAGACACATAGAACAATGGAACAGAATTGAGAGCCCAGAAATAATGTCATACACCTACCACCACCTGATCTTTGACAAATTTGACAGATACAAACAATGGGGAAGATACTCCCCATTCAATAAATGATGCTAGGATAACTGGCTAGCACACGAAGATTGAAACTGGACCCCTTCCTTATACCGTATACAAAAATTCACTTAAAATGAATTAAAGACTTAAATGTGAAACATACAATGTTAAAAATAAAACCTGGAAGATAACCTAGGACATACCATTCTGGACATAAGACTAGGCGAAGATTTTACAACCAAGATGCCAAAAGCAATTGCAACAAAAATTCAAGGTGAGATTTGGTGATTAAACTGAAGAGCTTTAGCACAGCAAAAGAAAGTATCAACAGAGTAAACAGCCTACAGAATAGGTGAAAATATTTGCAAACTGCATCTGACAAAGGTCTGATATCCAGAATCTATAAGGAACTTAAACAAATCTGCAAGCAAAAAACAAATAGCCCCATTAGAAGGTGAGCAAAGGACATGAACAGATACTTTTGAAAAGAATACATACACATGGCCGACATTCATAGGAAAAAGCGCTCAAGGTATTTTTATTTATTTATTTACTTATTTATTTTTGGAGAAGGAGTCTCACTCTGTTGCTCCCAGGCTGGAGCGCAGTGGCTCGATCTCAGCTCACTGCAACCTCCACCTCCCAGGTTCAAGCAATTCTCCTGCCTCAGCCTCCTGAGTAGCTGGGATTACAGGCGCATGCCACCACACCCAGCTAATTTTTTTGTATTTTAGTAGAGACAGGGTTTCACTGTGTTGCCCAGGGTGGTCTCGAACTCCTGACCTCAGGCAATCAGCCTGCCTTGGCCTCCCAAAGTGCTAGGATTACAGGTGTGAGCCACCATGCCCAACCTTCAAGGTATTTTTAAATTTCTGTTTTGATTACTTATTTGACCCATTGATTGTTTAGGAGCATGTTTAATTTTTACATATTTGTGAACTTTCCAAGATTCTTTCTGTTATTGATTTCTAGTTTCATACTATTTTGGTTAGAAATGATCTCGGATATATTTTCAGTCTTAAGGTTGTTAATGTAGGTTTTAACCATAAAAATGTTTACTTTTTGACTCAGCACTTCCACTTCTAGAAATTTACCCTGAAGATAAATGATATGGTTTGGCTGTTTCCACACCCAAATCTTGAATTTTAGCTCCCATAATTCCCACTTGCTGTGGAAGGAACCCAGTGGCAGGTAATTGAATTATGGAGGTAGGTCTTTTCCATGTTGTTCTTGTGATGGCGAGTAAGTCTTACGAGTTCTGATGGTTTTATAAAGAGGAGCTCCCCTGCACATACTCTGTCTTGTCTACTGCCATGCAAGACTTGACTTTGCTCCTCATTTGCGTTCTGCCATGATTGTGAGACCTCTCTAGCCATGTGGAAGTATAAGTGCATTAAACCTCATTTTCTTTATAAATTACCCTGTCTCAGCTATGTCTTAATTAGCAGTGTGACAACAGACAAATACAGTAAATTGGTACTGGAGTGGGCACTGCTGTAAAGATACCCGGAAATGTGAAAGTGACTTTGAAACTGGGTAACAGGCAGAGATTGGAGTAGTTTGGAAGTCTCCGAAGAAGACAGAAAGATGGGGGAAAGTTTAAAACTTCCTAGAGACTTGTTTGAATGGCTTTGACCTTAATGTTAATAGTATTGTGGACAATAAAGTCCAGGCTGGGTGGTCTCAGTTGGAGATGAGGAAATTGTTGGGAACAGGAGCAAAGGTGACCCTTGTTATGCTTTAGCAAAGAGACTGACTGCATTTTGCCCCTGCCCTAGAGCTCTATGGAACTTTGAACTTGAGAAAGATGATGTAGGGTACCTGGCAAAAGAAATTTCTAAGTGGCAAAGCATTCAAGAAGAAGTAGAGCATAAAAGTTTGGAAAATTTGCAGCCTGATGATGCTATAGAAAAGTAAAACCCATTTTCTGGGGAGAAATTCAAGCTGGCTGCAGAAATTTACATAAGTAATGAGGAACCAAATATGAATCACCAAGACAATGGGGAAAATGTTTCCAGAGCATGTTAGAGACCTTTATGGCAGCCCCTCCCATCACAGGCCCAGAGGCCTAGGAGGAAAATATGATTTTTGTGAGCTAGGCCCAGGGACCCTCTGCTGTATGCAGCCTGGGGACTTTATGCCCTGCATCCCAGCTGCTCTAACCATGGCTAAAAGGGGCCAAGGTACAGCTTGGGCCATGGCTTCAAAGGGTGCAAGGCCCAAGCCTTGGCAGCTTCCATGTGTTGTTGAGTCTGCAGGTACACAGAAGTCAGCAGCTGAGGTTTGGGAACCTTCTAGATTTCAGAGGCTGTATGGAAATGCCTGGATGTCCAGACAGAGGTGTGCTGCAGGGGCGGAGCACTCACAAAGACCCTCTGCTAGGGTAGTGCAGAAGGGAAATGTGGGGTCATAGCACCCACACAGCATCCCCACTGGGGCACTCCGTAGTGGAGCTGTGAGAAGAGGGTTATTATACTCCGGAGCCCAGAATGGTAGGTTCACGTACAGCTTGCATTGTGCACTTGGAAAAGCTGCAGACCCTCAATGCCAGCCAGTGAAAGCAGCTGGGAGGGGAGCTGTACCCTGCAAAGCCACGGGTGTTTAGCTGCCCGAGGCCATGGGAGCCCACCTCTTACATCAGTGTGATGTGGATGTGAGTCATGAAGTCAAAAGAGATCATTTCAGAGCTTTAAGATTTGACTACCTCATTGGATTTCAGACTTTCATGGGACCTGTACCCCTTTGGTCAATTTCTCCCATTTGGAATAAATGTATTTACCTAATACCTGGACCCCCATTGTATCTAGGAAGTAACTAACTTGCTTTTGATTTTACAGGCTGATAGGCGGATGGGACTTGCCTTGTCTCAGAGAGACTTTGGACTGTGGACTTTTGAGTTAATGCTGACATGAGTTAAGATTTTGGGAGATTGTTGGGGAGGCATGATTGGTTTTAAAATGGAGGACATGAGATTTGGGAGGAGTCGGGGTAGAATGATAGGGTATGCCTGCATCCACACCCAAATCTTGAATTTTAGCTTCTATAATTCCCACGTGTCATGGGAGAGACCCAGTGGGAGGTAATTGAATCATGGGATGGGTCTTTCTCATACTGTTTTCATGATAATGAATAAGCCTCATGACATCTGATGGTTTTATTAAGGAGAGTTCCCCTGCACATGATCTCTGTCTTGCCTGCTGCCATGTAAGACTTGACTTTGCCCCTCCTTTTCCTTCTGCCATGATTGTAAGGCCTCCCTAGCTACGTGGAACTGAGTCCATTAAACCTCTTTTTCTTTATAAATTAAAGAAAAAGTCTCCAGTCTCGGGTATGTCTTTATTAGTAGTGTAAGAACAGACTAATACAATATACTTCCAAAAATTTCAAATACTTATGCACATGATTATTCTTGGCAGCATTTTTTTAAATTGTGAAATAATGGAAACAAATACCCATGTGTAGGAGAGTGATTGAACAAACTGTGGTATAACCACAAGCTGGAGGATCAATGAAGAGAATCTCCATGAATAAAAATGTGGAATGATTTCCAGGGTATACTGTTATTTAAAAAAATATAAAATGTAAAAGAATATAGTATATTTCATTTTGTGTGAGAAAGAAGAAGAAATAAAAATGTATCTTATCATACAAAAAGAAATATAGGAATGGTGGAATATAATAGAAAGGACAGGAGATGAAAATGGGTTAGAAGGCATGGGGAGAGTGACATTTCTGAGTATGCCTCTGTGTCTTTAGAATCATGTTAATGTTTCTTACAATGTATGTTTTTTTTATATATATGACTTTCTTGTACTACTTATGCAGCTTTTAAAAGCCTGAAATCATTTCAAAATAAACACAAAAAATCACACACAAAGCATTCTTTTTGAAGTCAGAAACATGTCAAGACTGTCTGTTTTCACTACTACCATTCTATTTTGTACTAGAAGTCCTAAAGTGTGCAATAAGGAGAAGAAAATACATAATAGTCATTAATTTTGGAAAAAAAAGTCACATATATTTGCAGATATTGTGTTTGTCTACTTAAAAATCAAAACAGAATCTGGTGACACATGAATAGTGCTTTTAAGAGAGTAAATCAGAATGAATTTACAAAAGTCCTCAGCTTTTCTAGGCACTATCAACAAAGATAACATATGAGGAAGATGGGGGAAGATACCAGATTGAAGGGATTTGAGGAGTGGATGGGAAGCAGATTATAGAGACTATGTGTGCAAGCAATTCTTTAGAAAATTTTGCATATAAAGAACAATTGCCGGCAGGATATGTAAAAGGGTGTAGTTTCTTTTCTGCTCTTCCTCCTCTTTGTCTTCTTCTTGACAAGATATATTACAGCATTTTTGTATGCTGCTGAAAATAATACAGTAGAGGGAGAAAGACTGATGTTGCTGGAGATTTATGGCAGCCAAAGTCCCTGTGAAAGCACTGTGGGCAACCTTAGCAAAGCACAGGTCACTTCTTTAATTGTAACAAAGGGAAACTGTGGAATATGTGTGCACATGGGAAAAACTTACAGATCTGGTGGTAAAAAGACAAGGAAGTATTGTGCAGTATGAGACAAGGTCAACTAAGACCAAGAGTAGGGTAGGAAATTTGAGGAGAAAATGAACATGTAAAAGTCTTCTTAGAAGACTGGAAATCAAATTTACTGTAGTAACAAATAGAATTGGTAGGGAGTTGAGATTCTATTTGCAATATGTGAATATGAATTAAAAGGAAAACTGTTTTTTTCTGGTTGTTTGTTTGAATTTCCCTAGAAATATTAAGGTGCTTGGGTGCAGGCACAGATATGGTAAAAGGTTGCTTTGTCTCCAGTGTGGGAGTTTTTCCAGGTGGGTATAATGCAGGGCGAGAAGGGGCGAGGGAATTGATGGTGTTTGCAGAAATACAGTGTTAGAGCATGTCATCTAAGCAGCATAAGGATAAAAGTAAATTGAGGATAAAGCTCTAGACAGAGAAAAAAAGTGACGGGTCCAGTAGATTAGAAATCAGGTTGGGGTTGAAACATTTAAAAGTGGTAGTAGTTAAGCAAGTGTGCTAGCAGTAGAGGGGCTGTACAATTTTTAGTGATGACAAGGTCCCACCATGGTGTAACTAAGAGAGTGGTGGGTGGAAGTTAAATCAAGTTACAAAAGAAGGAAGTCAAGAATTTGAGTGTCTTAGGGTGTTCCAGAGGGTTTCCATCCATAGGCTGATATTACATAAAATGATAAAAAGAGTTGGGGTGGAGAGGAAGGTTCTGAGTCAGGAGTAAGGTGGTATATCCAGGTGGCATAGCCTCAGGATAGGAGGTTTTTAAGAGTGTGAATACACAATGGATTGGACATGCCAATGGGAAACAAGGAGAGCCACCTGCCCACCACAACATGAGACTTGAGACAAAAATAGCCTTTTCTGGGTAGGCTGTCCGTGGGTGCTTTGTTTTCATGGCAGGACCAGATTTTGATTAAATGAAAATGTGGGGGAACCATTCTAAGAAGAGGTTGTATATGTAGGGTAGTTTGCTTATTCCCACCATGAATTCCAGAGGTAAAAGGAAAGCTTGAGGTGGAAAGGGACCAAAGGGGGATTGATTCAGATGAGGATACGCTAAGCAGTATGGGTGTAAGAGTTTTGGTAAAAGTAATCAGAGAGGCTCATTCAGGGATTTAAAATATAAGATTTGTCCTGATCATTTTCTAAAGGAGCATGAATTTGATCTACAATATTTGGGTGCAAGAAACAATGTTTATCTTGTTTCTCTTCTTTAAATTATACTTGGTTCTAAATCTTCAATGAGCTATCTGGTAATAAATAATATTTAAAGCATGTTTGGGGGTTTCTTTCTACCCACTGGGGTTATAGAAGAATGGGAGGCTTCTTATACTATTCAGGAAGTTCCTGAGGGCCTCTAGGCTCTGTATCATTACTGTTGCTGATGAGCTGCTCATTGTCCGAACTATGTTCCATTTTAAGTCATGCAATTAATTTGCTTAAAAATCCATTTGTTTCACTGCCAGTTCTGCCATGTGAAGTTTAAACATGGACCTCTTAGGCTTGTGTTTCCAGGTTCAGTCCCCAGAAATCCACCTCCCACCTTCATGAGAAAGTCTTAGCATCTCCTGGAGTACTGGGTTGGGGAGGGGGCACTGGTCTCTGCCACTGGAAGACCCTACTTTGATTTTAATCCTCCATGCCTTTACAAAAGCCTTCTCATCTTGAAATTGGAAAAACTTATTTTTAACTGCTTGTTCCCATGACTGTAGACTTCAGAGACACATAACTCCCTTCTTTCCAGGGGATTTGATATGCCTGGAGGATGAAATCACTGCTTGCCTACTGGGTAGAAGTAGAGAATAAAGACTTCCCATTTTTCCATCATGAGGCTATAGGAATGTTTTTCTATTAGATTATTTTCATCTGTTTTTTAGAGTTTAGTGGACCCTCAGATTTAGTGCTGGGCTCTGAATGCATTACCTGTGGCTTGGAAGCTTCCAGAGTAGCTGCTCCCTTTGCTTTTGCGGGTTCATGTGATTAGATTGAGACAGAGTGATGAGAGGCACTCTCCCTTAAACAGGGTGCGTTGAAACAGCTTCAATATCTAGCCTCCATCCCTGAGAGGCGGCACTGCATGTAGAACTGCAGAAACAGGAAAGACTACCGCAAAACAGGACTCTGGGAGTTCTTCACCAGTATGCAAATCAGTGAACACCAAACAGTTGCTTTCACAGTCACACCGTCATGGTGCCCAGAGTAATCATTTCCGTTCCCACCATTGGGTGGGTGTGAGAACTGGGCTCGTTTTAAAACATATGACTAATGAGCATGTATCCGGATGGTACATCTGGTATTGATAGAACTGATCTGAAAAGATGGCAATGCAACTGAGACCTGGGAACACAGCTGATGGGCAACTCGCTGAGCCTGGGTAGCTTTCTGCTTGTGGGGGTTGATGGTGGGAAGGAAAGGTTTTCAGTATCTCCTGTTTCATTCAGAGTATTTTCTTTTTTGAGAGCATTTAGTTGAAAGATTTCCAGGCAAGTTAGTTAACAGATTCATCTTGGAAAACTGAAGCCTTCAGTTCTCTGAAAAATACAAATAAGTTAACACTCAAATTGTTTTGGGTAGAAGCAGCCCGTGGCTATTCCACCTGATGCCTATTTGCACTTTGTCTTGATTTCACTTAGGAAGTATCCACATGAGCATGAGGAACCTTGACTCCCAGAAAAAAAATGAATAAAGTACATACATGAAAAGGAATACAAGCTCAATCATTCACTTTAAAAATTAAGAATAGGAAATGTAGGACCCTATCTGATCAATGTAACATACAACAAAAATGTACTTTAATTCTCTGCTATATGTGATTTAAATAAGAGAGGATAGAGAGAAAGTATTATAATAAAAGAGAACCAAAGAGAACTAGCAAATGAGAGGGGGAAAACAAGAAAAAAGCAATAAATTACACTTACCATTAAATAATATTATGGATTATTCTTTCATTTACATTTTTCTTCCTTTGCTGTTTGCCTTTTTTTTTTTGGCTGATTTTCATTTTTACTAGTTAGCTTGGAGACCTAAATCTGAACCAAATCAATTTTTTTTATAGTATGAATTAAAAGGAATGTTACCTTTCTTTCCTACATTATTGGATTTTAAATTTATGTGATTTTTAAGGGTGTATCCTGATTTATAGAATTACTCAGAATCTTTCTAGAAATGGGCTATATCCTACATCATATCCCTCTGGTATGGTTTTCAATTACTGCCATAACAACTTACATAGTAAGTCGATTAAATGATACAAATTTATTATCTTATAGTTCTGAAGGTCAGAAATTCAATTCAGTTCTCAGGCTAAAATCCTATTATCTGTGCTAACATCAAGGTGTTGCCAGTTCCAAGTCCATGTTTTTTTCTGAAAGCTTTAGGAGAAAACCCGTTTCCTATTCAAATTCCTAGAGACCCATATTCCTTGGGTTGTGGCCCCTTCTTCCACCTTCAAAGCCAGCAACATCACTGTATTAGTCTTTTCTCACACTGCTAATAAAGATATACCTGACACTGGGTAATTTATAAAGGAAAGAGGTTTAATAGACTTGCAGTTCAGCATGGCTGGGGAGGCCTCAGGAAGCAAACATGTCTTTATTTATGTGGTGGCAGCAAATAAGTGCAGAGAAAAGTTCAGGGGAAGCCCCTTATAAAACCATCAGCTCTCCTGAGAACTCACTCACTATCATGAGAACAGCATGGAGGTTAACTGCCCCCATGTTTCAATTAGCTCCCATCAGGACCCTCCCAGACACGTGGAGATTATGGTAAGTACAGTTCGAGATGAGATTTGGTTGGAGACACAGCCAAACCATATCATACTGCCCCTGGCACCTTCCAAATCTCATGTCCTCACATTTCAAAACATAATCATGCCCTTTCAACAGTCCCCCAAAGTCTTAACTCATTCCAGAATTAACTCAAAAGTCCACAATCCAAAGTCTTATCTGAGACCAGCCAAGTCCCTTCTGCCTATGAGTCTGTAAAATCAAAGCAAGTTGGTTACTTCATAGATACAATGGGGGTACAGGCATTGGGTAAATACACCCCTTTGAAATGGGAGAAATTGGCCAAAACAAAGGGGTTACAGGCCCCATACAAGTCTAAGGTTCAATAGGGAAGTCGTTAAAAATTAAAGCTCCAAAATGATCTCCTGTGACTCCATGTCTGACATCCATGTCATGCTGATGCAAGAGGTGTGCCCCCATGGCCTTGGACAGCTCTGCTTCTGTGACTTTGCAGGGTACAGTCCCCCTGTGGCTACTTTCATGGGCCGGCATTGAGTGTCTCTGGCTTTTCCAGGTGCACAGTGCAAGCTGTCTGTGGATCTATCCTTCTGGCCTCTGGAGGACAGTAACCCTCTTCTCACAGCTTCACTAGGCAGTGTCCCAGTGGGGACTCTGTGGGGGCTCTGACCCCCAACATTTCTTTTCCACACTTCCTTAGCAGCAGTTCTCCATGAGGGTTCCACCCCTGCAGCAAACTTCTGCCTGGACATCCAGGTGACTCTCAAAACAAGGTGGAGGTTCCCAAACCTCATTTCTTGACTTCTGTTCACCCACAGGCTCAATGCCACATGAAAGCTGCCAAGGTTTGGGGTTTGCAACCTTTGAAGCCATGACTTAAGTTGCACCTTGGCCCCTTTTAGCCATGGCTGGAGTAGCTGGGATGCAGGACATAAAGTCCCTAGGCTGCACACAGCAGGGGGACCCTGGACCTGGCCTATGAAACTGTTTTTCCCCCTAGGCCTCTGGGCCTGTGATAGGAGAGGCTGTCACGACGGTCTCTAACATGCCCTGGAGACATTTTCCCCCTTGTCTTGGCAATTAACATTTGGCTCCTCATTACTTATGCACATTTCTGTAGCCGCTTGAATTTCTCTCCGGAAAATGGGATTTTCTTTTCTATCGTATTGTTAGGCTGCAAATTTTCCAAACTTTTATGCTCTGCTTCCTCCTAAATGCTTTGCCACTTAGAAATTTCTTCTGCCAGATACCCTAAATTATCTCTCTCAAGTTCAAAGTTCCACAGATCTCTAGGGCATGGGCAAAATGCCGCTAGTCTCTTTATTAAAGCATAACAAGGGTCATCTTTGCTACAGTTCCCAATAATTTCCTCATCTCCATCTGAGACCACCTCTGCCTCGACTTTATTGTCCATATCACTATCAACATTTTGGTCAAAGCTATTCAACGAGTCTCTAGGAAGTTTCAAACTTTCCCACATCTTTCTGTTTTCTTCTGAGCCCTCCAAATCTCTAGGAGTTTTCAACTTTCCCACATTATTCTGTCTTCTTTTGAGCCCTCCAAACTGTTCTAACATCTGTCTGTTACCCAATTCCAAAGTTGTTTCGACACTTTTACTCTTCACAGCAGTATCCCACTACCTAGCACCAATTTCCTGTTAATCTGTTCTCATGCTGCTAATAAAGACATATCTGAAACTGGGTAATTTATAAAGAAAGGAGTTTGAATTGACTCACAGTTCAGCATGGCTGGGGAGGCCTCAGGAAGCAAACATGTCCTTCTTCACATGGGGGCTGCAAGTAGAAGTGCAGAGGAAAGGCAGGGATGGAAGCCCCTTATAAAACCATCAGATCTCCTGAGAACTCACTCACTATCATGAGAACAGCATGGAGCTATCCACCCCATGATTCAATGACCTCCCACTGGGTCCCTCCCATGATACAAGGGGATTATGAGGACTACAATTCATGATGAGATTCGGGTGAAGATGCAGCCAAACCATATGAATCTTATCCCTCTGACCCGTTTTTCATAGGCCCATCTCTCTGTTACCAGGGCAAGGAGAGGTCCTCTGCTTTTCAGGGCTGTTGTGATTAGATTGAGTTTACTTGAATATTCCGGATGAGTCTCCCCATCTTAAAGCCAACGATTAATTGGTTAGCAGCATTAATTGCTTTTGTAACTTTAGTTCTCATTGCCATGCAACATAATACATTCATAGGTTCCAGGAATTAGGATGTGGACTTTTCAGCAGAGCCATTATGGGTAGGCCATTATTATGCCTACCACAACTTCCCTTTTCTTAAAATAATTAGAGAATTTCCCCTTTTGGTCTCAGAACATCTGTGCCCACAAGGATTTGTCTATGAGGTATATTGAATGAGGACATTCCAGCCTTAAAAATGACTGAGAAAAGTGGGGAATTCATTTCTCCCAGCCAAAAATCCCTACATGTTTTTAAAAATCGTTATTAAATTTTTGGTCTACTCGAAGCACAGTAAATATGATGTATATCTTATTTTGTTAAGTGTTTTTTAGTGATTGTTATCTGATTATTTTTGGAGTTAGCCTCTCTCTGTGTTTAGACAGAGGCAGAAAGAGGGAATATCAATTATGAGGAGATAGATGTTATCTAAATTTCTGACTTTGAGCTCCTGATCGTACCGTGTTTGTCACTCTGTTGAGAGAAAATAAATTGTTAAAGAATTCACTGTTATCATTTGAATATAACCTAATCCTTCCACATAAAACCGTTAATATTAGTGATTTTGTTGACATTGTCTGTGGTTCCGAATGTACTTGGGATTTTTAATTTTTTTGGCCCTAGTCATACTAAACATAATGAGGTAAGTAGAAATTACCTTGCCATTTGTCTCTGCTTCTATTTTCTTCTCCTACATCACATTCATCCCTACCCTGGTGTTGTGATTTGGTTCTGTGCCCCCGACAAATCTCACCTTGAATTGTGGCTCCTGTAATTCCCTCGTGTTATGGTACAGTCCCAGTGGTAGATAACTGAACCATAGGGGCAGTTTCCACCATACTGTTCTTGTGATGGTGAATAAGTCTCATGAGAGTTGATGGTTTCCGAGTGGGAAACGTTTTCCTTTGACTTTCCTTCTCTCTTGCTGCCACCATGTGAGAAGTGCCTTTTGCCTTCTGCCATGATTGTGAGGCCTTCCTAGCCATGTGGAACTGTGAGTCCATTAAATCTATTTTTCTTCCCAGTCTCGGGTATTTTCAATTTATCAGCAGCATGAAAACAGACTAATACATCTGGAGAACCCAGGCTGACTGCTATAGGGAAGCCAGCTCTTTCTATTAAAACTCTGGGATATTGTTTGACTTTGCCTTCCTGTCTCTACCTCAGTACCCACCAATGGTATTCTGTTTGACACATGAAAATTAGATACAGTCATGTGCCATAAAATGACATTTCAGGCAATGATGGGTGGCGCACACGACTGTGGTCCCTTAAAATTAAAATACCACATTTTTACTGTACCTCTTCTATATTTAGACACACAGATGCTTAGCATTGTGTTATAGTTGCCTACAGTATGCATTACAGTAACATGCCGTAGCCTAGGAGCAATAAGCTCTACCCTCTATATAGGTGTGTAGTAAGCTATGCCATCTAGGTTTGTGTAAGTATATTCTGTGATGTTCACACATATACAAAATCTCCTAATGATGTATTTTCACAGAATGTGTCCCCATCTGCAACACAAGACTATACATCAAGAGGGTAGTTAATTCTGTCCAAGGACTGATGTCAATATGCTTCTCTAGCTCAATCACTGTGAAGAGTATAATCATTCTTCCCACTTCATGCACATTACAACCTGGTCTCTGTAGAATCAGTAAATAAACTCCTTTCATCTGTCCTGCGGTAAATGGCCTATGTTAGAGATATACTTTTACAGTGCTGTTTGACTGTGGCCAGAGTATTAACAGAGGTGGAAAAATAGATGATTTTTGTTTAAATGCCAGAATTCTTACATGACAACTTCTGAAGGTCTCAATGCTTTGTAATCAGATTTTTGAAAAGGTTGGCACAGAAGAGTGCCCTCAAGAAATAATTCTTCTCTGATTCCCATCTTCAAGTCCATCTTTCTTTCTTGTTCCTAGATATGATCTTGGGTGGATTCTGTAGTTTTTCGGTCACTTTTGAATATTGGAGTTGTCATATTAAATGGACATTTCAGCTTTACCTGATGTAATTAAAAGCTTCTTGCCTCTCTCCAGCACAGGCCCTACTCAGGCTTTTACCAAGCAGCACAAGGGAAGGAGCACAGGTGGTCTGTTCCTTTACTCTCCACTTTTTCCTCCCACTTGTGGTTGGTAGGTGCAGAGGGAAAGCAGATTAGAAGGAATAATACAGAGTCTTAATTGTATCACCCAAATGCCTGTGCTGTCTCTTACAGACACTTTGGTTGATTATTTTGACACTTTCCCATTGTGGACTTCCACACTGGGCCCTTTCCTAGTAGCTAACCTCTTATGACAACCTGTGCTCCCAAAACTCCCCATCTGCTACTCCTGGCTCTTGCTCCCTAAGGAACACTTTGGACAGACTCACATTCAGTCAATATGGATCTATGGTGGATATTTCATTGTTTACTGGAATATATAATGATTGTTTGGTTCTGCTTTCTTACTAGTTGTAAGTATTTTAAATACTACCTCTACTTCTAGCCTTTCTTCTTCTGGTGACAGCACTCACCAGCATGCAGTTATGGGTAATCTCCTCTCAAGAAGATTCGATCCCAGTCCAGGGGGTTCACTTAGTGTATGGGAACTACAGTGGCATCCTTGAGCTGCAGCACAGCCAGGCTTGCCCACAAACTTCTCATGTGATAGCCAGGCACCAGTCTTCATTATGCCCCTCTCCAAATCCAACGAACCGATGTCAAATTTTCCCAGGAACTTTGTAACCTCACCCTCTATGGCTACATGGCAACATCAAAGCCAGCAAAGCCCCTCATTGCAGTGGAAAAGTGAAAGGAGAAAATGCACATTATCCTCTGTTCTTTGGAATTCCTGTGAAAACAATCTCTTCCCTTTTTTATCGTGCAGTGGCACAATCTCGGCTCACTGCAAGCTCTGCCTCCTGGGTTCACACCATTCTCCTGCCTCAGCCTCCCGAGTAGCTGGGAATACAGGTACCTGCCACCATGCCCAGCTAATTTTTTTGTATTTTCAGTAGAGACAGGTTTCCCCATGTTAGCCAGGTTGGTCTCAATCTCCTGACCTCGTGATCTGCACACCTTGGCTTTCCAAAGGGCTGGGATTACAGGCTTGAGCCACTGCACCTGGCCTCTCTTCCCTTCTTAAAACATCTCTAGCCTTCTCCTGTGTGCATGGAAGGAGTAGCAGCTGCTAATCCTATTAGGTCATATGTTGGCAAGTTCTATAAGGACGCACAAGGCACCTCTGGTTAGAAATTTTGGATACTTACTAGTATTTATTACATAAGTATAAAAAATATAAGGCATAATATAATAATCATAATGTTGAACATATAGCAAGTATGCTATGAAAATTTGGAAGAGGGAAATTATTTTCACCCAGAGGATAAGTGAAACTGTTGTAAAAGTAGTGTCTTTCATCCAAGAAGATGGAGTAACAGCGAATGAGCTAATGTAGGGATTCTTAATCTGAAAAGCAGCAACAGTCATTAGTGAAAATTGATTAATTAACTTTCCTTAACATTTTTGAGTGTTTACTATGCAGTAGGCTCTGTTATTTATATGAATGTTGTTTAATTTTCACAATAAGCTCAAGAAAAATGAGCCATTATTATCTTCATCAAACTGTTTAGAAAACGGAAACTTGACCAAAGTCACACAGTTAGTAAATAATTGAGCTGGGATCTGAGACCAGGGCTTTTCTGACTTCAAAACCCATAGTTTTCAATTTCTCTAAAAGGTAAATATGCACAAACTAAGGCATGTGTTCATAAATGAGGGAAGATGCTGTTAAATGAAGACCACATGGCTGCATATAAATGTTACAGGGTTTAGAGCAGCTGATCCCTTGATCTTGTCAGAGTGATGCTTATCCTTGTTTCTTGGCCTCTTTTCCTATAGTTCTCACACCTCAGATGTTCTTTCTCCTCCCTGCCCAGCAAAATCCCATATGTCCTTAAGGCCCAGTATAAGAAAGCTGACTGTGAAAACAGCCCCAGCTTCAACATACCCACAGGCCCAAGTTTTGCCAATCTCTTATCACTCATTGTAATTTCCGTCCATATCACTGAGTACTGGATGACGTACCTTCTCTTATTTCTTATTTACTTCTTCAGATAAACTATACATTCTTGGAAGGTGGAGCTATGTTTTATGTTCTTTTTGTATTTATGATAGTGCCTGGTAGACTAGTTGATTAATTATCAATTGGTCTGATTGATAACTGGGCCCATTTTTAGAGTGGAATTAACTGCTGGCATATAAGGTTCTGTAGGACAGATTTGACCTTCTATTTTTTAAAACTTGTATCACAATAAAACCACTAGGCTGAGAAACTTCTTGTAAATTTCAAATGCACTAGAGTATAAGGAAATGGAGAGCATGCTTGTACTGCTGACGAGTCATGAAAGATGCCACCACAAGGGAGAATGTTGGGCTTGATGAGAGCCAAAGCAACAGCAGGGAGAATCTGAAGACTCATAAGATCAGTCTGCACAAGGGAGTGTGAGAAACATGAAGGGCCGTTGTTTCTGCCTATGTTTCCCTTCTTAGCAAATGAGCCAAGGGAATATGTAGTTTAAGAGCTTCCCTTCTGTTCTCCAGCTTTTGTGACACTCCAGCAAATGCAAAGCATTGTACATGCATGCATTTCTTAGTTGAGCAGGAAGAGCTTGGGAGGCAATGACAAATATTTCACAGTGCCTCCCTGGCATCTGAGATGGTTTTTCTGAGAGAGAACATGAGCTTCTACTTAGTGGATTCACAGAGGACATCTGTGGGAGGAGCTTTCCATAGCAAATATGTATATTCTCACCATCCCCACAGTGCAAATGCCACAAGACTGCATAAAATCTGGTGCAAAGTAAGAACAATTAAGGAGAGTTAAGGAAGTCATAGGAACATCCATCATCATATACCTTGTCCAGACACTGAATGGTAAGTATATAAATCAAGTATGTTATTCTCAGGAAATCACAGAGAATGAATGAAGCAGAAAGAAACTCAGGAAGGCAGCAGATTGAGGGTAAAACAAAGACAGTATTACATTTATAAGCAAGTAAGAAGGAGCTTTTGGGAACCGCTCATCTGAAAAGCATGGCAGTGTTGGGCTTTGGAAAAAAAATGACAATCCAAAATGTTTCAGTCTTCAAACAGCAATAGACAGCTGAATACAGTTTTATTAAGAGTCTCCTCACTCCCAAATGAAATCATAGTTGCACGTCTTTTATAGCTAAAGAGCCATGGATACTTATCTTCTTGGCTGATATATTTAGATTTTGCTCAGCACATGCTTGGTGAAGTAATACTTGCCAAATTAATACAAGTTGGCTTGGATAAGAGCTTAGTCATGTGGATCTCATACTAGATAAAACTGATTAACAATAAATGTCAGGATTTTAAAATAATGAGTGAAAGACAAGAAATGTAGAAGAGAAAGTAGATCTTGACACTTTTGTTTCCTTTTCAAAGCAATGTCTGTTTACTTCACCCTTACCAAGGAAGGAGGAAGGCTGCTAAGTATGAGGTGGCTGTAGAATGATTATTATTTGGTGAGCTGACCTTGCCCCTTTAGATATGTGTACATGGGTAGGAATCACACAGTTTTTTTAGGTGATTTAGTTTCCTGGGTTCTGAGACTATGTTTGGCCTCTTTTCCACATTGTGAAATGTGAAACTCCCAATTCCCCAGAATTCCAAAAGACTTAACAATGCTGTGGAGATGGTCCACTTCCCAGGGCTGAGATAAGGCTATGATAAACTTAGTGTGTTAGGACCATACAATGAATAGTACTCTCTCCAGTCTTGGTTACTGTTCAGTTCTTCATTCTGCTTTTATTTTGGTTATGCTTGTTCATCTCCGGAGCCTATTGCTTTAAGAATAATAAGTTCATTCATGATTTAATGAATTAATTCAACAAAAATTATTTTTCTGACATGTAGGGGGGAGACAAAGACAAATGTCACAATTAAAAGTTCACAGTCTAGTGGAGTAAGAGCATAATTATCCTATAGGGAGACACATGGCATGTTCAAGGTGTGCACAGTATGCCATAAAGACCCGGAGAAATGGGGGCTAACCCCAGCCAGGAAAAGAGACAAAAGGGTCAGAGTGGCTTTCTGGAGGGAGTGACACATGAAGTAAGTTCTGATGAATAGTGGGACAGGAGCATACTATTCACTCATTCATTAAATATCTATTTAACACTGTTAAACACCTGGCCTTTGATGCATTGCTGGGGAAATACCAATAAACAAGAACAGATATAGTGCGGCCCACCCAGACATGTCAACAAGTAAATATAGAAAAAGGCAATTTGTTTAAATTCTAAAATAAGTTTATTCTTGCTCTGAAACACCGTGCTCTCTACCAGCAGCAGTGGAAGGTGGGAATGAATTTGCCATTTAAAGGTTGCCACTGCTTTCAGTTCAGTCTCTTTTGGATACTTGATCAGCTTTTCAAAGCTTTTCTCCATCCCCATCCCTTCTCTTTTATTTCTTGCCATGAAGCATCTGGGCGCAGGAAAAGTATATTTAACCTCCTGAAATGGAGTGGGGAGTGAGTCTGGTCTAAACGGGTGTTCTTTGTTGACTCCTGTTGACCTCAGCTTTTCTTCCCTGGTTTCAGGGAATTGACTTCTGTCCTCACTTCATGTGTTGTGGATGCAATATGTAGTATTTTGTCTTGGCAGAGGGAGAGTGTGATGATGATGATTTAGGAACTCAAGTATCTCCTCTTGCTGAAGAGGCATTATCTCAGTTCTCACTGGGGCTTGGCATCCTCTGAGGCCTAATTATGACTCTTTTAGAGCATGACCCCTTTGAATTATGACTTCTGCACCCCTGTTATGTGGACATTTCAACCTTAGCAAGCTCTCAGCCCTCACTCGCCTTCAGTCTCAGACACTTCCTTTGTGCTCCTCCGTTTCTTCCCCTTGGAGTATTCTGGAATATCTAAGTTACTTCTACTTAACATGGAAGTCAATAGAGGCTTGAGGGCACCATTTTACTTTCTCCTCTACTGTGCTATCTTTCTGTTGTTACCAATGACAAGTGGGGCTAAGACTTCCTCTGGTTTTGGATTCTTTCTCAATCTGAGATTTCTACCTTCTTGATCCACTTCCTTTGTCTGAGAGTGGCAGACATCATCTTCATCTAGGTTTGTCTCTGTCAGACTGGCTCCTTCCTTCAATAGGAAGTGCTCTCTACTTCTCCCATGACAAATGGGAGCCTTCTTCTTGTCATATCCTGCATTCTCTTCAGCTATGGCTTGATATAAAATTCTGTTAGATCTCAAAGCTTTATTCTTGGTATATAAGAATTTGCTTCTGAAAATTAGAAAACTCTTTTCACCCTGAATAAAGCCTGGCTTTTAAAATTATTGTGTCACTCTAGCCTCAGAAACTTATTTTGGAGGAAAACAATCTGAACCTTTTTTTCCCTTTCATTGCATTTCTGCTATAGTAATTCAAATCATTTCCCAAGTATTCTATGCCTCAAAATTAATGGAGGAGAGTTTGCATATGAAAAAAACCGGAGGACATATTAACATACTTCCTAAAATAATTTCCCCCAACCCAGATAAATTACTGTGTCTGCTTTTATTGAGTTTATAGATAGTTTAGAGAGATTAAACATGATTCCTGGTATTGGTAAAAGCAATTAAAAAATATGAAAAGTAACGTGATCGAGGATGACTTACTGTGGGGTTCACATAGGGGTTTCCTTAAGACTGCTTTTGTGTTATTTTTAGACATACTAGTCTACATATATTTAGTACCTCACAGTTATTGCATTGTAAAGTTACCGGTATTTTTCCACACAGTTACCTTTCCTGTGCTCTTTATTTGTTCCTGCACTTCAGTGTTTCTGTCTGGGGTTATCTTCCTTATGCCTGAAGAATTTCTTTTAGTATTCCTTTTAGAGTGGGTATGAGGAAAATAATTTCTTTTGGTTTTTGTGATCTGAAACATTTTTGCCATCTTTATGTGGCATCTTTATGTGAGGGGAATTTTCTCTGGGTATGAGATTCTAGATTGTTAGACATTTTCTTTTAGTAGCTTAAATACCTAATTCCATGGCTATATACCCAAAGTTATGTAAATCATTCTACCACAGAGACACATGTATGTGTATGTTCATTACAGCAACATTCACAATAGCAAAGACATGGAATCAACCTAAATGCCCATCAGTGGTAGACTGGATAAGAAACTGGGTACCTATATGCCATGGGATACTATGCATCCATTAAAAAGAATGAGATTATGTCTTTTGCAGCAACATGGACGGAGCTGGAGGCTATTATCCTTAGCAAACTAATGCGGGAACAGAAAACCAAATACCGCATGTTCTCACTTGTAAGTGGGAGCTGATCATTGAGTACACATGGACACAAAGAAAGGAATAAGAGACACTGGGGCCTACTTGAGGGTAGAGAGTAGGAGGAGGGAAAGAATTGAAAATCCACATATTGGGTACTATGCTTGTTACCTGGGTGACAAAATAATCTGTACCAAAACCCCATGACAGGTAATTTACCTATGTAACAAACGTGCACATGTACCCAAATATATATATATTCAGCTGGGCCACAAGGTCAGGAGTTCAAGACCAGGCTTGCCAAAATGGTGAAACCCTGTCTCTACTAAAACTACAAAAAAATTAGCCAGGCATGGAGTGGGCTCCTGTAATCTCAGCTACTCAGGAGGCTGACACAGAGAATTGCTTGAACCCAGGAGGCAGAAGTGGCAGTGAGCCAAGACGGTGCCACTGATCTCCAGTCTGGGTGACAGAACAAGACTCCTTCTCAAAAAAATTTTATATCTATCTATCTATCTATCTATCTATCTATCTATCTATCTATATCACAGTGTGTATATATATATACTGTAATATATATACTGTGATTAAAAATGTGCTAAAAGACTAGAACAAACAGAAAATGAAAGTAGGTTGTAAGTTTTCATAGTTTAAAAATGTCCAAAATATACTTTACAGAGTTTAAAGTTGATTTAATAATTTATAAAATAAAAGGAAAGGGGGAAATAAATGATTGCTAAAGGCCTTCCAGTCTCTAAAATTCTATGGAATATTTTGTATTAATAAGTGTGAAAGATTCATTATTTTTAGTATTGCAGTAAAAAATTCTACCTCTACCCACATTCTGCAGGGTTTGGTAAACAAGTTTGTCAGATCACACAGGCACTTTAATAATAACAAAATGATAACAACAGCTGAAGAGGAGAGGTTAATAGTGAAAAATACAATTAACACTGTCCAGGATCCACACTTCATTGTTACTACCATGAAATCCTGAGGTTGCTAAAAAACAAACAAACAAACAAACAAAAAACAATAAATTTTCCACCATGTATGTATATTATCTTTAAAATTCAAAAGCAAATAAATGTTAATATGAACAAAGTAAAAATACCTCATTCCATTGTCTTCTGACTTCTATAATTTCAGCCAAGAAGTCAGCTTAATTTCTTATGGTAACTATATTTTAGACCTTATATATTTCTTTTATTTATCTGGCAGCTTCTTTTCTTCTCCTTTTTTTTTTTTTTTTTTTTTAATGGAAACAGGATCTTGCTCTGTTGCCCAGGCTGGAATACGGTGGTATGCTCACAGGTTACTACTGCAGCCTTAACTTCCGAGGCTCAAGCATTCTCCTTATGTTAGCCTACTGAGTAGCTGGGACCACAGGCATATGCCACCACATCTGGCTAATTTTTCCTTTTTTTGTAGAGATGAGGTCTCACTATGTTGCCCAGGCTGGTCTTGAACTCTTGGGCTCTAGTGATCCTTCTGCTTCAGTCTTCCAAAGTGTTGGGATTACAGGCATGAGCACTGTGCCAAGCCAACTCTGGTGTCTTTTAAAATGTTATTTTATCTTTATTACTTAGAAGTTTGATTAACATGTGGGTTGTTTCCTCTTTTTGGCTATTGTAAACTAATCTTTCCACTTTAAATGATGTTGGCACAAAATTGTCATGTTTGAATTTGAATTAAATATGTTCTATTTTGGTGTAAAAACCTTTTTCCCAAAATTTGGTTATATTTTCTTTAAAGTGCAGTCAAATATATGTGACATAAAATTTACCACTTAGATATTTTTAAGTCTACAGTTGCATGGCATTTAAGTACATTCACAGTGTTTTGCAAATATCACTACCATCCATCTTCAGAACTTTTTCATCTTCCCCAGCTAAAACTCTGTACCTATTAAATACTAACTTTCCATTCCCCCTCCTCTTGGCCCTAGAAAACCATCATTCCACTTTCTGTCTCTATGAATTTGAATACTCTAGGTAGCTCATAAAACTGTGCTAAGTGAAATAAGCCAGTGACAAAAGGACAAATATTTTTACCTCTTGAACCCATCTTACTTTAAAATACTAAGCCCACTAAGTCATCCTAGGCCACTACAATTGCTTCCTAACCAGTAGTCAATAATGTTTCAGTCACCCTCCAACTGGCACTAAACACTGTGACCATAGTGCTCATTTCAAAGATCACGAGCCTTAACAAAACCCTTCTGCACCTTTATCCTAATTCCACACAGCACTGTTACTCAGTCTTCCTTTTCCCACCTACTGGCCCCTCTCAGTCCCTCTTGCCTCACACTCTGTTTCTCCAAAGGAATCTTTAAATGCCGATTTCTGCCCCATCAAGCCCTTTCTCCTTTCTATGGACTCGTTTATCTGGTTACTTCCTACTTCTCTTTCAGGCCTAAGCACAGTTACTACCTCTTCTTTTTTTTTACATCAATAACTAGGTCAAATTCACGTACTTTCTATTCTCATACTATCAACACTCTACTTCACCCCACTCACTAAAGTTACAATTTTACATGTATTTATACGATTATTTGGTTTGACTACTTTCCTAAACTGTAGGGCAGAATCTATATCTGTATTTCTTTCTTTTGTAAAGCCAATGCTTGTCTTGGTTTCTGGAACATAGAATGATCTCAGTAAATATTTTTTGAATAAATGGTTAGATTCATAATAGGTTATAAAGCTGGAACCTGAGAAACCGACACAGGCTACAGGACTAGTCAAGAGAAGAAATTCAGTGAGAAACCAGTTTTAAATTACAGAAGTGAGGAACTGGTTGGGAATCTTCCTTAGCAGCTCTTTTTTATGATAAATATTTTATTTTGAAAATGTGTGGTTAACGTATAAAATGGTACATATTTATGGGGTACACTATGATGTTTTGATACATGTAAACATTATGTAATGATCAAATCGAAGGTAATTGACATATCCATTGCCTTCAACGTTGATCATTTCTTTGTTATGAGAGTATTCAAAAACCTATCTTCCTGCTCTTTTGAAATATGCAATATGTTATTGTTAACTCTCTTCATTCTACTATGCAACAGAATACCAAAACTTATTCCTCCTAACTGTAGCTTTGTACTTGTTGACTGACTTGTCACCATACTCCCATCCCTCACCTTTCCCATCCTCTGGTAACCACTATTCTACTCTCTGTTTCTCTGGCAACGACATTTTAGATTCCACGTATGAGTGAGATCATGTGGCATTTCTCATTATGTGCCTGACCTATTTCACTTAACAATTTTACGTTAATTTCACTCAACATAGTGTCCTCCAGGTTTATCTGTGTTGCTACAAACAACAGGATTTCATGTTTTTAATGGCTGAATAGTATTCCATTGTGAACAATACCACATTTTCTTTATCCATTCAACCACTGATGGACATTTAGGTTGATTCCATGTCTTAGTTATTATGAATATTGCTAGAAGAAAACATAAAGGAAAAGCTTATGATGTTGGTCTAGGCAAGGAATTTTTGGATAAGACCTCAAAAGCATGAGCTACATATAGACAAAATATAGAAAAACAGAATTATATCAAACTACAAAAGCTTCTGCATAGCAAAGGAAGCAAACAACAGAGTGAAGAGACAATCTACGGAATGGCAGATTATGTTTGCAAACTATACATCTGATAAAGGGTTAGTAGTCAAATATGTAAGGAACTCAAACAACTCAACAAGGACAAAATGATCTGAATAGAAATTTCTCAAAACAAGACATATAAATGACAAACAGATGTATAAAAGATACTCAACATCATTAATCATCAGGGAAATGCAAATTGAAACTAAAATGGAACATCACCTTATTCCATTCAGAGTAGCTACTGTAAAAAATATCAAAAGATAACAAGTGTTGGTCAGGATGTGAAGAAAAGAGAACCCTTACATACTGCTAGTAGGCATGTAAATTAATACATCTGTTATGGAAAACAGTATGGAAGTTTCTCAAATAATTAAAAATAGAACTATCGTATGATCCAGCAATCCCACTACTAAGTACACATACAAAGGAAATGAAATAAGTATGTTGAAGTGGTATCTGTACCCCTATGTTTACTGCAACATTATTCACAATAGTTAGCAATTCTTTAAAGGTTGATTAAAACAGCATCAAACATTGACTTTGACAGATGTTTAAGGAAAATAGGAAGAAAAACAGAAATAAAGAGAGATATTGATCAGTAAGAGTAATGTTGAGAAATCGGAACAAGCCTGGGAAAAGAGTTGAAAAATAGGTTAGAGGTAAAGTCTGGGAGTAAGAGCTGAGAGTTTGGGTTTATTTCATCTAATAAATCAATGACTGAGGTGCATTTAGCAATTGCCCTCAATATCCCACTATCCCGCTGTACAGACCAGAGTAAGAGAAAATAGAGAATAAAATTTCACCTAGAGAGTTCTGTTTGATAAAGAAGGGTTTTGTCTTTATGGATGACTAAGCCATGGGATAGACTAATAGGACTGATGAATCTTATTTTAAGAACCTTTAAAAATGAATGAGGCAACCATTTATCTGAGATAAAGGTAGGTGATAAACTAGGCTGTTAGCTAGTTCATGTTTTAGAATCAGTGGTTTTCTTTCTGAAGAATTTTTCTCTGCCATTCCTTCTCAAATCTAAGTCAGAGAAGCAAGAGTTTTATCTAAGAATATACTATAGTAAAGGAAAGTTCCGGAGACATATCAATGTGTGTATTGTCCACTTTCACACTGCTATAAAGAACTACCTGAGACTGGGTAACTTATAAAGAAAAGTGGTTTAATTGGCTTGCAGTTCCACATGGCTGGGGAGGCCTCAGGAAACTTACCATCATGACGGAAGGTGAAGGGGAAGCAGGCACTTTTTATCTGGCAGCAGGAAAGCAGGGGGCACCATGTACTTTTAAACCATCAGATCTTGTGAGAACTTACTCACTATCATGAGAACAGTATGGGAGAAACCACGCACATGATCCAGTTACCTTCCACCAGATCCTTCCCTCAACATGCGGGGATTAAAATTTGAGATGAGATTTTATTGGAGACAGAATCAAACCATACCATTCCAACCCTGGCCCTTCCCAAATCTCATGTCCTTTTCAGGTTTCCAAACCAATCATGCCTTCCCAGAAGTCCCCCAAAGTCTTAAATCATTCCAGCATTAACTTAAAAGTCCAAGTTCAAATTCTCTTCTGAGACAAGGCAAGACCCTTGTGTCTATGAGCCTGTAAAATAAAAAACAAGTTAGTTACTTCCAAGATACAATGAGTAAATGTTTCTGTTCCAAATGGGAGATGGCCGAAACAAAGGGGTTACAGCCCCCCTGCAAATCTGAAACCCAACAAGGCAGTCATTAAATCTTAAAGTTCCAAAATAATCTCCTTTGACTCTATGTCTTATATTGAGGGCACAGTGATGCAAAGAGTGGGCTCCCAGGGCCTTGAGATGCTCCATTCCTGTGGCTCTTAAGGATATAGCCCCCATGGCTGCCTTCACAGGCTGGTGTTGAGTGCCTGTGGCTTTTCCATGTGCACAGTGCAAGCTGTTGGTGGATCTACCATTCTGGGATCTGGAGGATGGTGGCCCTTTTCTCACAGCTCCACTATGTAGTTCCCCATTGGGACTCCATGTGGGGGCTCCAATTCCACGTTTTCCTTCTGCATTGCCCTAGTAGAGGTTCTCCAGGGGGACTCCGCCCCTGCAGCAGACTTCTGCCTGGACATCCAGGCATTTCCATACATCCTCTGAAATTTGGTGGCAGTTTCCAAAGTTCAACTCTTGTCCTCTGCAAACCTGCAGGCCCAACACCACATGGAAGCCACAGAGGCATGGGGCTTGCACTGTTTGAAGCAATGACCCAAGCTGTGCCTTGGCCCCTTTTAGCCGTGGCTGGAACTGGAGCAGCTGGGATGCAGGGCTCCATGTCCCAAGGCTGCACCAAACAGCAGGGCTCTAGGCCTGGCACACAAAACCATTTTTCCCTCTAAGGCCTCTGGGCCTGTGATGAGAGGGGCTGCCTTGAAGATATCTGAAATGCCCTGGAGACATTTCCCCCTAACATTTGCCTCCTTGTTACTTATGCAAATTTCTGCAGCTGGCTTGAATTTCTCTCCAGAAAATAGATTTTTCTTTTCTACCACATGGTCAGGCTGCAAATTTTGCAAACTTTTATGCTCTGCTTCCCTTTCAAACAGAAGTTCCAACTTCAGAACATCTCTTTGTGAATACATATAAGTGTACACTTTCAGAAAAATCACTCAGAATGCTTTGCTGCTTAGAAGTTTCTTCTGCCATATACCCTAAATCATCTTTCTCATGTTCAAAGTTCCACAGATCTCCAGGGAATGGGCAAAATCTCTAGGACACAGCCAGCCAACTAGCTTACTGGTTGTATAACTAGGAGCCTCTTTGCTAAAGCATAGCAAGAGTGACGTTTGCTCTAGTTTTCAATAAGTTCCTCATTTCTACCTAAGACCACTTGAGCCTTGAATTCATTGTTCATATCAACATTTTGGTCAAAACCATTTAACAAATCTATAGAAAGTTCCAAACTCCCAAATCTTCCTGTCTTCTTCTGTGACTTCCAAACTGTTCCAACTTCTGTTCATTACCCATTCCAAAGTCACTTCAACATTTTCAGGTTATCTTTATAGCAACACCCCACTCTCTGCATTACCGATTTTCTGTATTAGTCCACTTTCACACTGCTATAAAAGCTATCTGTGACTGGGTAATTTATAAAGAAAAGTAGTTCAATTGACTCACAGTTCCATATGTCTGGGGAGGCCTCAAGAAACTTACAGTCATGGTGGAAGGCAAATGAGGAAGCAGGAATGTCTTACACGGTGGCAGGAGGTGAGGGGAACTGCCACATACTTTCAAACCATTGGGTCTCATGAGAACTCACTCACTATCATGAGAACAGTATGGGGGAAACTACTCCATGATCCAGTCAACTCCTGCCAGGTCCCTCCCTCTACACATGGGGATTTGAATTTGAGATGAGATTTGGGTGGGGACACAGAACCAAACTGTATTAATGTGTATGGCGTAAGATTGCATAACTGACCCATAAACTGAGTTGACTAATCCCTCCACTGTAAGAGGCTGATGCTAACAGGCTTAATTCTTTTCCACTCAGTGCCACCCCTACCCTTTCACCACTTTGCCTCGGACTACTCTGTTCCTTAGATCTCTGCTGTGTTTGAGTAGTGCTGCTTGCACTAAATGTTTTCTCCAGACATCCATTTTCTCTTTAAATTCCTTGATTTTCCTCGTCAAACTTTATTTCTCAGTATCTTTAACCTATCTTTTTCTATTGGCTTTTTACCATTAGCATGTTAACATACTCAATTACTGCCATCTTAAAAAGGTAATATGTCTTTCTACTCCAGGGTTCCCTCCAGCTGCCACCTTATCTGTCCACTGCTCTTACCAGGCAAGGCTCTTTAAAGATGTGTCTACATTTGCCAATCTCACTTCCCTGTGTATAATATTTTTCAGTCCACTGCATCCTGGCCCCTCTTCTCTCCAATCCTCTTCTCAGAAACACTTACTAGTACCACCAATTAAATCCTAGAACTTTGAAGAGCAAACAGAATTTGACTACATCCTCCTTCTTGAAATATTTGATTCTTGTATTTTATGTTGCTATTTTTAATGAAAAGTAACATATATAACATAACATTAGCCATTTTAACAATTTAATATATACTTCCATGTCAATAATTATGTTCACAGGATTGTTCAACCGTCATCATTATCTGTTTTCAAAGTTTTTCATCATTCCAAATGAAAACTGAACCCATTGAAGAATAGCTCCCCATCTTTCCTTGTATTTGGGGACATCATACTCTTCTAGTTTTCCTCTGTCTCTGTCTTCCCCTGGCTCCCTTCCTCCCTGCCTTCTTCCCTTTTCTCAGCCTTCTTTGTGAATATATTTTCCTCTGCCAGTTACTTAAAATCTGCTCTCCATGAGTACTGTCCTAGGCCCTTGTCTCTTCTTCTTCTTCTTTTTTGTTTTTAATTATACTTTAAGTTCTAGGGTACATGTGCACAATGTGCAGGTTTGTTACATATGTACACATGTGCCATGTCGATGTGCTGCACCCATTAACTCGTCATTTACATTAGGTATATCTCCTAATGCTATCCCTCCCCACTCCTCCCACCCCACAACAGGCCCCGGTGTGTGATATTCCCCTTCCGGTGTCCAAGTGTTCTCATTGTTCAGTTCCCACCTATGAGTGAGAACATGCGGTGTTTGGTTTTCTCTTCTTGTGATAGTTTGCTGAGAATGATGGTTTCCAGCTGCATCCATGTCCCTACAAAGGATACAAACTCATCCTTTTTTATGGCTGCATAGTATTCCATGGTGTATATGTGCCACATTTTCTTAATCCAGTCTGTCACTGATGGACATTTGGGTTGATTCCAAGTCTTTGCTATTGTGAATAGTGCCGCAATAAACATACATGTGTATGTGTCTTTATAGCAGCATGATTTATAATCCTTTGGGGATATACCCAGTAATGGGATGGCTGGGTCATATGGTACTTCTAGTTCTAGATCCTTGAGGAATCGCCACACTGTCTTCCACAGTGGTTGAACTAGTTTACAATCCCACCAACAGTGTAAAAGTGTTCCTATTTCTCCACATCCTCTCCAGCACTTGTTGTTTCCTGACTTTTTAATGACTACCATTCTAACTGGTGTGAGATGGTATCTCATTGTGGTTTTGATTTGCCTTTCTCTGATGACCAGTGATGACGAGCATTTTTTCATGTGTCTGTTGGCTGCATAAATGTCTTCTTTTGAGAAGTGTCTTTTTCATATCCTTTGCCCACTTTTTGATGGGATTGTTTGCGTTTTTCTTGTAAATTTGTTTGAGTTCTTTGTAGGTTCTGGATATTAGCTCTTTGTCAGATAAGTAGATTGCAAAATTTTTATCCCATTCTGTAGGTTGCCTGTTCACTCTGATGGTAGTTTCTTTTGCTGTGCAGAAGCTCTTTAGTTAATTAGATCCCATTTGCCAGTTTTGGCTTTTGTTGCCATTGCTTTTGGTGTTTTAGACATGAAGTCCTTGCCCATGCCTATGTCCTCAATGGTATTGCCTAGGTTTTCTTCTAGGGTTTTTATGGTTTTAGGTCTAACATTTAAGTGTCTAATCCATCTTGAATTAATTTTTGCATAAGGTGTAAGGAAGGGCTCCAGTTTCAGCTTTCTACTTATGGCTACCCAGTATTCCCAGCACCATTTATTAAATAGGGAATCATTTCCCAATTTCTTGTTTTTTTTCAGGTTTGTCAAAGATCAGATGGTGGTGGATGTGTGGTATTATTTCTGAGGGCTCTGTTCTGTTCCATTTGTCTATATCTCTGTTTTGGTACCAGTATCATGCAGTTTTGGTTACTGTAGCCTTGTAGTGTAGTTTGAAGTCTGGTAGCATGATGCCTCCAGCTTTGTTCTTTTGGCTGAGGACTGTCTTGGTTTTGAATGAGTTTCTTAATCCTGAGTTCTAGTTTGATTGCACTGTGATCTGAGAGACAGTTTGTTATAATTTCTGTTATTTTACATTGGCTGAGGAGCACTTTACTTCCAACTATGTGGTCAGTTTTGGAATAAGTGCGATGTGGTGCTGAGAAGAATGTATATTCTGTTGATTTGGGGTGGAGAGTTCTGTAGGTGTCTATTAGGTCTGCTTGGTGCAGAGTTGAGTTCCATTCCTGGATATCCTTGTTAACTTTCTGTCTCGTTGATCTGTCTCTTTGACAGTGGGGTGTTAAAGTCTCCCATTATTATTGTGTGGGAGTCTAAGTCTCTTTGTAAGTCTCTAAGGACTTGCTTTATAAATCTAGGTGCTCCTGTATTGGGTGCATATATATTTAGGATAGTTAGCTCTTCTTGTTGAATTGATCCCTTTACCATTATGTAATGGCCTTCTTTGTCTCTTTTGATCTTTGTTTGTTTAAGTCTGTTTTATCAGAGACTAGGATTGCAACCCCTGCCTTTTTTTGTTTTCCATTTGCTTGGAATATCTTCCTCCATCCCTTTATTTTGAGCCTACGTGTGTCTCTGTATGTGAGATGGGCCTCCTGGATACAGCAAACTGATGGGTCTTGACTCTTTATTCATATTGCCAGTCTGTGTCTTTTAATTGGACCATATAGTCCACTTACATTTAAGGTTAATATTTTTATGTATGAAATTGATTCTGTCATTATAATGTTAGCTGGTTATTTTGCTTGTTAGTTGATGCAGTTTCTTCCTAGCATTGATGGTCTTTACACTTTGGCATGTTTTTGCAGTGACTGGTACTGGTTGTTCCTTCCCATGTTTATTGCTTCATTCAGGAGCTCTTGTAGGGCAAGCCTGGTGGTGACAAAATCTGTCAGCATTTGCTTGTCTGTAAAGGATTTTATTTCTCCTTCACTTATGAAACTTAGTTTGGCTGGCTATGATATTCTGGGTTGAAAATTCTTTTCTTCAAGAATGTTGAATATTGGCCCTACTGTCTGCTGGCTTAGAGAGTTTCTGCTGAGAGATACACTATTAGTCTGATGGGTTTCCCTTTGTGGGTAACCCGGCCTTTCTCTCTGGCTGCCCTTAATATTTTTTCCTTCATTTCAAGGTAAATCTGACAATTATATGTCTTGGAGTTGCTCTTCTTGAGGAGTATCTTTGTGGCATTCTCTGTATTTCCTGAATTTGAATGTTGGCCTGCTTTGTTAGGTTGGGGAAATTCTCCTGGATAATATCCTGTAGAGTGTTTTCCAACTTGCTTCCATTCTGCCTGTTATTTTCAGGTACACCAATCAGACGTATATATTTGGTCTTTTCACATTGTCCCGTATTTCTTGGAGGCTTTGTTCATTTCTTTTTATGTTTTTTTTCTCTAAACTTCTCTTCTTGCTTCATTTCATTCAGTTGATCTTCAATCACTTATACCCTTTATTCCAGTTGACTGAGTTGGTTGCTGAAGCTTGTGCGTTTGTCACGTAGTTCTCATGTCATGGTTTTCATCTCTATCAGGTCATTTAAGGACTTCTCTGCATTGGTTATTCTAGTTAGCCATTCTTCAAATCTTTTTTCAAGGTTTTAATTTCTTTGCACTGGGTTCATAATTCCTCCTGTAGCTCAGAGAAGTTTGGTTGTCTGACGTCTTCTTCTCTCAGTTTGTCAAAGTCATTCCCCATCCAGCTTTGTTCCATTGCTGGCGAGGAGCTGCATTCCTTTGGAATGGGAAAGACACTCTGATTTTTAGAATTTCCAGCTTTTCTGTACTGCTTTTTCCCCATCTTTGTGGTTTTATCTACCTTTGGTCTTTGATGATGGTGACATACAGATGGGTTTTTGGTGGGGATGTCCTTTCTGTTTGTTATTTTTACTTCTAACAGTCAAGACCCATAGCTTCAGGTCTGTTGGAGTTTCCTGGAGGTCCACTCCAGACTCTGTTTGCCCGGGCATCAGCAGCGGAGGCTGCAGAAGAGTGAATATTGCTGAACAACAAATGTTGCTGTCTGGTCGTTCCTCTGTAAGCTTCGTCTCAGAGGTGTACCCGACCCTGTGAGGTGTGAGGTGTCAGTCTGCCCCTAGTGGGGGATATCTCCCAGTTAGGCTGCTTGGGGGTCAGGGACCACTTGTGCAGACAGTCTGTCCATTCTCAGATCTCAAACTCTGTGCTAGGAAAACCACTACTCTCTTCATAGCTGTCAGACAGGGCCATTTACATCTGCAGAGGTTTCTGCTGCCTTTTGTTTGGCTATACCCTGTCCCCAGAGGTGGAGTCTACATAGGCAGGCAGGCCTCCTTGAGCTGCGGTGGGCTCCACCCAGTTCAAGCTTCCCTGCTGCTTTGTTTACCCACTTAAGCCTCAGCAATGGCGGGCGCTGCTCCCCCATCCTTGCTGCTGCCTTGAAGTTAGATCTCAGACTGCTGTGCTAGCAATGAGGGAGGCTCCATGGGCGTGGGACCCTCTGAGCCAGTCACGGGATATAGTCTCCTGGTGTGCCGTTTGCTAAGACTTTTGGTAAAGTGCGGTATTAGGGTGGGAGTGATCCGAATTTCCAGGTGTTGTGTGTCATGGTTTCCCTTGGCTAGGAAAGGAAATTCCCTTCCCCCTGGTGCTTCCTGGGTGAGGGGATGCCTCGCCCTGCTTTGACTCTCACTCGTTCGGCTGCACCCACTGTCCTGCACCCACTGTCTGACACACCCCAGTGAGATGAACCTGGTGCCTCAGTTGGAAATGCAGAAATCACCCGTGTTCTGTGTCGCTCACACTGGGAGCTGTAGGCTGCAGCTTTTACTATTCGGCCATCTTGGTGCAGGGTCACTGGTCTGTTCTTACTTTATACGTTTTTTTTTTTTTTCTTTGGTAGATCTCAATTTATCCTGCAGCTTCAATGAACATCTAAAGCTAGATATTTTACCTGAGCCCTTTAATATAATTTCTTGTTTATCTCTTGCTACCCACCAATGGTGTAGTATTTTCCATCCCTCTAAAGCTTTACTATTTCTTCTCTACATGTTTGCAATTGCATTTTTCTATGCTTGGAATTTATTTCTCTTAAGTATGTTCATTATTTTTAGGATCTTAGCTTGAAGGTCACTTCTTCCAGGAAGCTCTTTAGGAGCTCCCCGTAACTTCTCTTACTGTGCTGTCATCTCCACTGGTCCCTAAATTCCATGATTGATACGATAGAAGTACTATGTTTATTTGTGTGTTTCCAGCCCTGGCACATAGTAGACAATCATTAAATACTTGATTCAACAGCAAGGACTATTATTGAATGAAGGTATAAAAAAATACTAAGGACATCTAAGTATCTTTATGCTGACAGATGACTACTAGCAGTTGGACATAAATGATTCTGTTGGAGCTTGCTTTTTGTGTGTGTGATATCAAAATGTCTTACATTTTATTGAGAAACAGTAAAAATAATGACAAGACTTTAATGAACATCAAACCAGATTCTTCAAAACCTTACTTAAACCTTACTTGAGACTTAGCTTTGATGGGTACATTCGCTTAACTGATGTTCTTTGACTTAAGATAAAGTCCTTTCAGCATTGTATATATTGAGGCTGTCAACATTTCTGTTCTAACTTTAAAAAATAAATACCTCCTGTGAAACAAACAGAAATGCCTTGGCTCTGTTCTTTATAGAGCGTGTAACTTCTCTAGATCCTCTTGCTTTGTAAATGTAGCTGGACTTGGTGCCTTTTATGTGTAAAGGAGTCTTGTTGAAGAAGACCCAGCTACAGTGAGCTGGGAAAGAAAGGGCAGTGTGATGTTATATTAATACATTTCTAACATCTCATAATGGAAAACTACTTGAAAGACTTTGTTTATAAGAGTGCTACAAAAACTATTTGGAAGCATTGCTAACAAAAGCCTCATGAAGTATAGGTATGCATCTATATGTATGTATTTATTCCAGATTTTATTTTTTGTCTACAAGATTTTGGCCTTCAGTTTCTTCATATTTAAAATAACCGTAAGATCTTGGTGTCTTGAAATATACTTCATATAACTTTCATGTCTGAAAAATGTGTTATTTGAATTTTTAAAGGGGAATATCCTTTTAAAAATAATTTCAAAAATCTCAAAGGCAATATCAACCTTGGGGAAATATCTACAAGTCAGCAAGAAAAAAAATCACATAGGAAAAATGAGTAAGGGAAAACAATAATTTCCAATATAAAAATAATAAATGTCTAATGCAGCATGTGAAAAGTGTTCATTTATACTTAGGATATGAATAAAAATTAAGGGAACAATAGAATTGAATTTGAAAAGATTAAGGAGAGATAAAGATATACAAATTGAAAATAATAGTCAGTGCTACAATAATAATGGCTAACATTTATTGAGTGCTTACTATGTGCTATATATTGTACTTAGTGTTTTATCTTTACTAATACACTTAATCATAATAAAAAAAACATTTGTGGTAGATAATGTCAACTCTAATTTTACAGATGAAGAAACTAAAACAGAATGATGATGAATAATTGCCCAAGGACATGCAGCTAGAAAGAGATGAGCCCAGAGGACTTGATACAATAAGCATTACACATACTACACTGGTTTGTGATCTCTTAGGTGGATAGATACTGCCACAAGTGGCTACTGGGGGTGAATGTTGGAACAAATGTACCAGAAGTCAATACTTGGCTCACTATGGGCTATGAAACATGTCGTTTAGCTCTGCAGCAGATAATCATCTATGCTTCTCTTGCTCAGAAAACCTCTTTACATCCTTTTTGTTTCCCTAAACATTATTGCTATAACTCCAACTTAAAATTTTACATCCTGTGTCAACATATATCTGCTCAAGAATTCACTCACCTCATCATTGTTAACTATCATAGTTCAAATCAATTTTATCTTAGAATATCAGTCTATTTCAGCTCACTCACATAGAAATACATAGGCATAAACAAAATTATTACTGTGTAGATATAAAACCTTAAGCATAACCAGTCATTTACATTTACACTGAATTATTTATTATCTCTCAAGGCAACCAATGAGTGCAAGACATTGAGAAAGTAAGTGTCTCTGTGACGGAGGAGTAAGATAAAGTCAACACATGAAGTGCTGTGTTGGGAAAGATAAGACTAGGTAGGAGATGTGGTTAAAAGTCTAGTCATTCAGGGGTACAATACAGGAGCACTGGGCCTTTGGAAATATAAGCAGGAGAGGAAAAGATGCCCAGTAGGTTGAAATGACCACCATTAGAAGAGATGTGACTATACCAAAGCCATTCTTTACAACTGTGCTCGGAGCTCTGGCCTGGATGATCTCATGGTACTGATAACTCAGAGAAAGGAGTCTGCTTGGGGATAGCGTGTTTCCAGTGTCTCCCTATGTGAACATCTTGATTAGACAATCGTAATTATCAACAGCAGTTTCCTTACCTTTTTTTGCTCCTCTGCACAAAAAAGCCTATTCCTTAGACCAAATGCACCTTAGGTTATGAGTCATTCCCTAAAGCTGTGCCAGCTTCTTTCCTCCTTAAGAAGGTGTATCATACACTTTTTCAAGCTGCACATTATCCTCATCCCATCTTGCTAACATACACCACCACCCTTAGGTGTTCCCTGACACATGTACCCAGAAAATGTCTGCTCTAGGTAAAAAGAAGGAACTTGAAAAAAATCTGATACCATCTGTTTTGCAAATCAGGAACTCCCCAAATTTAAAACAAAACAAAACAGATTTGTCTGGAGGGAGAGCATGTTCCTTGGTATCAGCTGCTAAAGTCCTTCAAGACAGATGCAAACTGATCTGATCTTCTCTGCAGCCTCCCACCCACCGTCTGGCACTCTCATTCCTTTCAGTGCACTGCCATTGTTTTAAACGGAAGTGTAGCCCCTGCTACTTTATTTCTAGATTTATAAACAGTGCACAAGAATATTCTCATGGGCTTTGCTTATTTAAATATGCGTGTGCTTTATTTTAAAACGGCTGTGTTCAATTATTATACCTGTAGTGGAGACAGCTCAAGGTAAGAAGAGTTTCTGAGTCATTCACCTAAAAGGATTTAGTTAGTTGTAGCTAGAGAAAGCCACACTACTGTTAAAGTCTAAAGCCCACTGAGAGGCATTTATCTAAGGGAGAAGGCTTAAGAATAGGAATATGTTTGGGCACTCCAGAAAAAAAAAAAGCAGCTTCTGTATATTGAAAACAACATAGCAGAAAGATTGCTTTGGGAAAGAAGGCGGCAGAATCAGATTAAATAAATGTAAAACTTCGTTAGAAAATTAAATAGTAGGTCGGGCGTGGTGGTTCATACCTGTAATCCAAGCACTTTGGGAGGCCAAGGTGGGTGGATCACGAGGTCAGGAGATCGAGAACATCCTGGCCAATATGGTGAAACCCTGTCTCTACTATAAATACAAAAATTAGCTGGTCATTGGTGGTGGGTGCCTGTAGCCCCAGCTACTTGGAAGGCTGAGGCAGGAGAATTGCTTGAACCCGGGTGTCAAAGATGCAGTGAGCCAAGATCATGCCACTGCACTCCAGCCTGGGTGACAGAGGAGACTCAGTTCCCCCGCCCCACAAAAAAAAAGAAAGAAAGAAAATAGTAATTAGAGGTAATTAATAGTTATAATAAAAAGTCTATCTAAAATTCAAAATATGTGGATTTTGATAAATTGAAATTGTTGAAATACAGAAGCCCAAAGCTATTATTATAGCAAAATTAAGAAAGAAGTTTTGTTTTTTTTTTGTATTTAGAAGTACCTTTTCCTTTGCACTGTTGATTTATTTTATCTGGCACATGAATTCACTGATATATTTATCACTTTTAAATATATTCCACTTTTATTTGCATGCTGGCAAACATTTCCTTTGGAGTCTTTATCTTTCCCATTTTAAAGCCATCCATGGTTAGTTTAAGTGCACAAGAGTTTAAAATGTTGCATAGGAACAGAAAACCAAATATTGCACGTTCTTACTTGTAAGTGGGAGCTAAACATTGAATACTCATGGACATAAAGATGGGAACCATGCTGCCTTGGTAGTGATAACTGGGTCACATACTTTTTGAAAATGCATTTCATAGACATTGTGGACTGCTAGATGGGGGAGGGAAAGAGAGGAGCATGGTTTGAAAAACTCCCTATTGGGTATTATGCTCACTACCTAGGTGTTGGGATCTGTACTCCAAACCTCAGCATCATATAATATACCCATGTAACAAAACCTGCATGTGTACCCCTGTTTCTAAAATAAAAGATAAAATTATTTTAAAAGAATTACATAGGCTGAGAGAGCTTTCAAAAAGAAAGCAGAAGTGTCTGAATGGGAGATACTCCTCTTTCTGCTGTTAGTAGCTCTCTGCTTTTCATGGGATGCAAGTTGTTATAGTGAAGGGAAGGTGGCTGAAATTGGAAAGAGTTATAACATGTTGATAATGTATAAGTTTTTTTTTTAAACTGATACATAATTTGTCAACGTATGCTTTTTAAAAATAGGTTTGGTTCGTGGAATTGCCTATTTGCTTTATAGGGGCAATAAAATCTCCCAAGATATTACAAGTTAAATTGGTCCTTATCACCTTTACTTTTCTGGCAATGTTAGGGGCAATGACTAATGAAGGACATCTCATTTGAAAGAATATACTCCCTGCATGTTGAGCTTATGTCTAGTACCAAGGCTTTCAAAGAATCAAATTTCCTGGCACTGAAGCTCAGCCCAAACACACTTCCTGGGACTGAACTGCTAGGATTACTACTAGACTGTCACCAAGAATGGCCTTTCCTGCTTTGATCAAGTAGTGTTCTCTATCACTTGTTATTTATCCAACAAGCAAGTTTCCTGTTTTGTTCTTCAGACTCATACCTCTAAATATCTGATTAACTAGAGAAGCTGAAGCAGGAACCCATAAGACCTTATCTTCCTTCTTGCATAAGCTACAATGATTTGTACTTCATAAATTATTGATAAAACCAACCTTTCTACCTTGGTAGTGATGACTGCACCATGTATGGACAAACTAGTCGAAGCTATGCATGTGTGGTTGAGCATGAGGGAGGTCAGCAGCCTCTGAGATGAACTGGCATGCTCTATTCACTCATTTATTCATTCATTCATTCACTCCTCTATGCAATGAATATTTTTTGAGGGCCCACCAGGTTACAAGCACAGTTCTTGCCCTTGTGGAAGTCAGAGGGTAGTGAGGATGCAGGCATAATCATAATAAAATAATCACATAAGCAAGGGAGTAATTGTAATGTTGACATATGCTGTGATAAGGCAGTACATAATATTCTGAGAGCCTGTAATTGGGACATTGACTGGTTCAGGGAAAGCTTGGCTGGAGATGTCAAACCTGATCTGAATATGAAGACTGAATCATGTTAACTAGGCAACAGAGAGAAGGAAGGACAGGAATAAATGCTCTTTGTTAGGTAAACAAGAGAAAATGATCTTTCTAGCTTAGTTTTTGTCTCAGAGATACTTAAGGTTTTCTCTGTTCTCCTTGGAACCTGATATTCCCAGAATAGGAATGCTGAGACTCTTGGTGACTAATGAGGTGACCTCTCATGATCCTTTATATTTCTTTGTGTTAATGCACCATTATCAAAAGTTATTGGCACATATATCTTCTGTGAGATGCTAAGGCATAGGACAGACTTAATAGTACTTGAATAGTGCAACTAAGTTCTCAGAAACCTATCTTGTTTTTATTTCCATATTCTCATCCTGGGTCTACCTAGAAGGGAATAGAGGGGCACAGACTGGGTAAAATGCTGACTGCAAGCACAGTGGCCTAACAGGAAAATGGGTTTGATTCACTTTCCTATTGCTCCAGCCTCAATGATGATTTCAACTTTTATTAAAGTGATAAAAACATTGATGTAATAACATGAAATACTGGGTGACAGCAACCTGAGAAATACATGTAGACTCAGGAAAGTCGGGTAAAATACCAAATTCATGCACATAGAAGAAAGATACTAAGAAAGGTGTTAAGTCCAGTCAAAGGCAAAGTCTGGAAAATTGGCATTCTTTACAGATTATACTTGGCTTATGATAGCTGTAGTCAGCATAAGGAAAATGTAAGTTCTGTTGTATCCTTTCTTTAGAGCACTGGTGAGCAAGCTCAGTCCAGGATCTGCTTTTCAGGACGGCTCTGCTACAGAAACATGGAAGTACCGTTTAATTTATGATTGCCTTTGAGGTGAAGATTCTGCATGGTTTTAAATAAGGTTTGACAAAAATAAGCATTGTCGCACCAGGAGACTTTTTTTCATGAGGAGAAGAGAGTCTATTGTGTTCCCATACATTACGTATTTTAGAATGACATAGATCTTTGTGGCTTCTTAATTTTGTGATTGGCTTGGCATCTAAGCTTTACTTCTGAACATTATTAGGACATTTTAGAAGAAAAGCAAAATTTAAAATAAGTTAAAAATTTTTAACTTAATATTTAGAATTATAAAGAGTTTTTAAATCAATGTATAAGATTATAAATTTAAAAAGGATAGTCTCTCCTCATCCATTCTTGCTGCTATCTACATTCTTGTGTGTTATTGCTAATAATTTGTTATTGCTAATGATTACTAAGACTATATAAGTGTATAAGTGTTAGCTATTGTTTTTACTATCTTTCTATACAGTCATACACAGATATATAGATGTTTATACACATCTTTACAAACACATATACATACATTTTTAAGCATAGGTGATTATATTGTATATTTTGAAATTTTTGTTTTTTTTTCCCTTGACAACATACTTTAGACCTATATACATATATAATTGATTCTGTTTAGTGATTATATAATATTGCTAGTAAGTTAATGGACATTCAGGTACTTCAAATTTTTGTCTTTACTAAAAAATACTGCAATGAACATTACTTGTCTCTTTACTTTTGCATATTTATGCCAGAATTTCTTTAGTGTGCATTTCTAGAAGTAGAATTGCTAGGTCAAATGTTCAGATTAAAAAATCTTGATACATAATAAGGATATAACTTGAGAGATGTGGAAGTGCTTCTTTGACTCTTCTCTCCTCACAAAAAGGAGTGTATTCATCGTAATTGACCAGAGTCATGTTCTAGAGGTAGGGCTTCTGAGGGTAAATTGCCAGAGCCAGTCAGTTCTGCTGCTTGGTGCAAGACTTTGAATTTAAATTTAAATCCAGAGGGGAATGTTACATTTATTATTATTCAAGCTGTTGTAAAATTGCTTCCCAAATATTAAAAAAGTAATTTGATCTGTTTTCCTACCCCAATTTAAATGGTGTCATCTATACATCCCTGAAGAAGACTGTCTGAGTCTCATCTGACCTTCTTATTTATCAGCTGCAGCTCCCTCTTTTTTATTGAATCATTTTTCTCTTGTTGCTTCTCTCATATTCCATAGTATGACTTTGCTGACTTACTGCTGGAACTCCTAGACTACTATTTATAGTTCTACTTTTACCAGCTTTAGTGACTTCTTAGAAATTCCATGATGATAAAAGAAAGAATGGACTTTTTATAAAATGAAGGGAAAGAAAACAATGTTACTTTTTTTGTGCAGTCTGTTTTAGATTTTCTTATCTGCCACTACCCAAGTAAAGTCAGTGACCTTGATTTATTCCCTCTGGACCTGATTTTAACAGGTCTGGCATTCTTGTTGAAACCAGAATGATGTGTTGATTCTATATATGTAGCTGAAGCACAGAAACGGGTTTTTAGTTACCTCATCAATTTCACATGAATATCTGAATTGTTTTTGTCACTGACCTTTAGCTCCCTGTGTTACTAATTCCTTGGTTTCTGCCTTATACTGAATATTTTTCTGTTAAGTGTATATTCCTTTAGTTGTGTAATTGTTTAAGTTTTTTTTTTTTTTTTAGACTGGGTGTCTCACTCTGTCACCGAGGCTGGAGTGCAGTGGTGCGATCTCGGCTCACTGCAACCTCTGCCTTCCGGGTTCAAGCAATTCTCCTGCCTCAGCCTCTTGAGTAGCTGGGCTTTCAGGCATGCACTACCACACTCAGCTAATTTTTGTATTTTTAGTAAAGATGGGGTTTCACCATGTTGGTCAGGCTGGTCTTGAACTCCTGACCTCGTGATCCATCCACCTTGGCCTCCCAAAGTGCTGGGATAACAGGTGTGAGCCATCACGCCTGGCCTTAAGTTTATATTACTATAAAAGTACCTTTATTGTAAACTACTTAGAAAGTATATAAATGAAAAAATTTTTAAAGTAACCACAACTCTACTCCTCAAAAGAATAGACTTAATATGTGTATTTTTTCCCTAGGATTTTAATCTTTTTATTCTACATAATTTAAATCGTCATGTGCATACAATTTTTATCTTTATATATTTAGTTCACGTCTTCTTTTTTATACTTTTAATTGTAAGATATACATAACATAAAATATACCTTTTACAGTATTTTAAAAAGTACAGTTCAGTAGCATTATGTATATTCATGTTGTTGTACAGCCATTACTACCATAGATATTTTTTCATTTTGCAAAACTAAAACTCCGTACCTATTAAAAACAATGATTTCCCATTTCCCTGTCCCCCAGAACCTGTCAACTAACATTCTGCTTACTATTACCATGAGTTTGATTATTCTAGGTACCTCATATAAGTGGAAAAATACAGTATTTTTCATTTTGTGCCTGACTTATTTTACTTGGCATAATGTCATCAAGGTTCATCCATATTGTAACATATGTCAGAATTTCCTTCCTTTTTAAGGCTGAGAAATATTCCATTGTATGTATATATATCACATTTTGTTTAGCCATTCATCTGTCAATGGACATTTGGTTTGTTCCCACTTTCTGGCACTTGTGAATATGAGGTACAAATATCCCTTTAAATCCCACATTTTAATTATTTTGGGCATATACCCAGAAGTGGAATTGCTGGATTATATGGTAATTCTATATTTAAATTTTTGAGGAACTGCCACACTATTTTCCATAAAGGGTGTACCATTTTACATTTGCAACAGTATATAAGGTTTTAATTTCTCTACATCTTTACCCATATATGTTTCTCTTTTGTTTTCGTAGTAACTATCCCAGTGAATTTGAGGTGATATCTCCTTGTGATTTTGATTTGCCTTTAACTAATGATTAGGGATATTGAGCTTCTTTTTATGTGCTTATTGATTATTTGTATATCTTCTTTGGAGAAATGTCTAATCAAAATTTTTGTTCATTTTTCAATTGGGTTCTTTGTTATTCTGTTGTTTGTTTTTTGTTGTTGTGTTATAGAATTTCTCTATATATCTTATTTATCTCGATATTAACCCCCATCAGATAAATAGTGTGAAAATATTTTCTCCCATTCCATGGGTTGCCTTTTTATTCTGTTGACTGTGTCATCTGACACAAATAATTTAAAAATTATGTTGTGAACCAATTTATCTATTTTTTTTTTTTTTTTGCTTGTGCTTTTAGTGTCATATTCAGGAAATCATTGCCAAAGCCAATGTCATAGAGATTTTTTCTTATGTTTTCTTCTCAGAGTTTTATATTTTAAATTTAGGTCTTTGACCCATTTTGAGTTAATTTTTACATATGATGTATGGTAAGGTTCTAACTTTATTATTTTGCATATGGACATTCCAATTTTCTCAGCACCATTTGTTGAAAAGACTGTTCTTTCCACATACAATGGTCTTGACACCTTCGTTAAAAATCATTTGGCCATACTTGTAAGGAATTATTTTTGGGCTCTGTATTTCATTCCATTGGTCTATGTTTCTGTCTTTATAGCAGTACCACACTATTTTGATTACTGTTAACACTGTAGTAAGCTTTGAAATCAGGAAATGTAAGACTTCCAACTTTGTTCTTCTTTTTCAAGATTGTTTTGGCAATTTAGGGTCTCTTCAGAGTCCATAAGAATTTTAGAATGGACTTTTCTATTTCTTCAAAAAAATAGTCATTTTGATGCAGGATGTTTTTGCTCCTTATTTCAGCTAAAATCTGGCTTCTTGTCATACAATCAGGATTAATTAGGCATGTGGACACACTGAAAGGTGAGGAGAGTGGAATTTATTAAAGGAAAGCTTTCAGTGGAAAATAAAAGGGGGGGTGATTGTTTAACAGGCTTCCACCTCACAGATTAAATACAGCCACCACACATGCATACACACATGCGCACACCACCTGGAGGTCCAGCTCTTCCCCACTGCAGACAAATCCCCAGTAGCTCCACCCCATTCCCCCAGTGCACAGGTGGGCCCCCAGTCAGCTGTGGGCATGCCCAGATGAGGCCCAAGGCGGGTTTCCTCATCTGCACAAAAGCATATGATGTAAACACTTGTGGGTTGGCTCAGAAATTGTCCGGGGATCCTCCTTTATCTGCCTCCTGCATCTATCAATTGGCATTTTGATACAGATTGCATTGAGTCTGTAGGTCACATTGGGTATTGACATTTTAACAATATTAAGTCTTCCAATCCATGAACATGAGATATCATTCAATTTATGTGTGTCTTCTTTAATATTTTTCAGCAACATTTTTTTAGTTTTCAGTGTACAGTCTTTTATCTCCTTGGTTAAGTTTATTTGTAAGTATTTTATTCTTGTTGATGCTATTGTAAATTGAATAGTTTTCTTAATTTTCCTTTCAGGTTGTTCATTGTTATTGTATAGAAATACAATTGAATTTTGTATCTTTTGTATCATTTCAGTAAATTTGTATCCTGTAACTCTGCTTATTTATTATTTATTGCATTTGTGTGTAATTGTTAGTGTTTTCTACATATAGCTTCATGTTATCGATGAACAGAGATACTTCATATCATTTTTAATGGCTACATAACATTTTATAATAGGGTGAATCATGATTGATTTGACCACAAAGCTATGTTTGGAATCTAAGACTTAAAAACATTCTTAGAATAAATTATGCTATGATGTCTATTTTTTCAAATTAATAAATTCTTTAGAGAAGTTTTAGGTTCACAGCAAAATTGAGTGAAAAGTACAGAGTTCCCATACACTGTCATTCCCCCACCCATGCAACTTTGCCCACTAACATTCTCCACCAGAGTGCAGATAGATTTGCTACAACTGATGAATCTACAATGACATATTATCACCCAAAGTCTGTAGTCTGCATTAGGGTTCATTCTTGCTGTTTATTCCATGGGTTTGGAAAAGTGTATAATGACATGTATCCACCATTGTAGTATTGTACACAATAATTTCAGTGCCCTAAAACTTAGCTGTGTTCTGCCTATTCATCCTCCTCCCTCCAGCCCCTGGAGACCACTAATTTTTTTGTCTATGGTTTGACTTTCCTAGAATTTCATATTGTTGAAATCAAACAGTGTGTACTCTATTAAGAATGGCTTCATCACTTAGTAATATGCATGTAAGTTTCCTTGATGTCCTTTCATGGCTTTATAGCTCATTTCTTCTCTGTGTTGAATAATATTCCATTGTCTGGATATACCACAGTTTATACATTCACATACTGCAGGACATCTTTGTTGCTTCCAAGCTTTGACAGTAATGAATAAAGATAGAGTAAATGTTAATGTGCAGGTTTTTTGCATGAATGTATTTCCAGTTCATTTGGTCAAATATCAAAGGGCACTATTGTTGGATTGTATGGCAAGAGTATATTTAGTTTTGTAGGAAACTGCCAAATTATCTTCCAAAGTGGCTGTATTATATTTGCATGCTCACCAGCAATGATTGAGAATTTCTGTTGTTCCACATTCTTGTCAGCATTTAGTATTGTCAGCATTTTGATTTTTGGCCATTTTAACAGACGTGTAGTGATAGCTTATTGTTTTAATTTGCAATTCTCTAATGATATATGTTATTGTCCTAGTCTGTTTTCTGTTGATACAACTGAATGCTTCAGACTATGTAATTTATATATAAAAAAAAGGTTTAATTATCTCATGATTATGGAGGTTGGGAAGTCAGAATTATGGTATTGGCATCTGGTGAAGTCCTTCTTGCTGCATCATAGCATGGCAGAGGATATCATCACCTGGCAAGACAGAGCAAGTGTGCTAGCTCAGGTCTCTTTTTTACTACTTATAAAGCCACTGCCCAATCATAGGGCCCCACCCTCATGAACTTATCTAACCCTAATTGCCTCCCAAAGGCCTCACCTCCAAATGATTAACATATTCATTTGGGAATTAATTTCCAATACATGAAATTCTGGGGACGTATTCCAACTACTGCAGATGTCGAACATCTTTCATATGCTTACTTGCTGTTTTTATGTCTTCTTTGGTGAGATGGATATTCAGGTCTTTTGCTTATATGTTCATTGGTTGTTCATTTTTATATTGCTAAGAATTAGGAGTTCTTTGTATATTTTGGATAATAACTCTTTAGCAGATCTATCTTTTGTAAACATTTTCTCCCAGTGTGTGGCTTGTCTTCTCATTATCTTGGCAATGTTTTTCACAGAGCAGGAACTTTAAATTTTAATGCATTCCAATTTATTAATTCATCTTTCATAAATTGTACTTTTGGTGTAGTATCAAAAAAGTTATCAAACTCAAGATCATCTCAAATTTCTCTGAAGTTATCTTCTAGGGGTTTTAGAGTTTTGCATTTTACATGTAGGGGTGTGATCTATTTTGAGTTAATCTTTGTGGAAGTTGCAAGGTCTGTGTCTAGATTTATCTTTTCCTCTTCTCTTTTCTTTCATGTGAATCTCCAGTTTTTCCACCATCATTTGTTTAAAAGATTGCTTTTGTTCCATGGCATTGCCTTTGCCCCTTTATTAAAGATCATCTGATTATATTTATCTTGGTCTATTTTGGGGCTCTCTATTCTGTTCCATTGATCTATTTGTCTATTCTTTAAGCAATATCTCACTGTGGTTACAGTAACTTTATAGTAATTCTTGAAGTTAGGTCTTGTCAGTCCTACAGTTTTGTTCTTCTCTTTCAATATTGACTTGACTATTTTATGTCTTTTGCCTCTCTATATAAACTTTAGAATCAGCTTGTCAATATCTATAAAATAAGTAGATAGGACTTTGACTGGAATGGCATTGAATCTATAGATGAAGCTGAAAAGAACTGACATCTCAACCATATGGAGTCTACCTATTCATGAACATGGAATATCTCTCCATTTATTTAGTTTTTCAATTTTGTTATCAGATTTTGCAATTTTGCTCATTTAGCTCTTGTAGACACTTTGTTAAATTAATACCTAACTCTTAATTTTGGGTGTGCTAATGTAAATGGCAATGTGTTTTTAATTTTCAATTCCATTTGTTCATTGCTCATATATAGAAAAGCAACTGACTTCTACATGTTAGCCTGGTACCATGCAACCTTGTTATAAACACTGATTACTTCCAGTTATTTGTTTTTGTCAATTATTTTGGATTTTGTACATAGATGATCATCTGTGAACAAAGACAATTTTATTTTTCCCCATTCTATATACCTTTTGTTTCCTTTTTTTTTTATTACATTTGCTAGAATTTTAACAATATTGATTTTACCCACCCCTGAGCATGGGATGTGATTTGATTTGTTTGTGTCATCTATGATTTCTTTCAGCAGTGTTTTGAAGGTTTTCTTGTAGAGGTCTTTTACCTCTTTGGTTACTCATATTGCTAAGTATTTAATTTTTTTGGAGGTATTATAAAAAGGGTTGAGTTCTTAATTTGATTCTCAGCTTGGTCACTTTAGTGTATAGCAGACCTACTGATTTGTGTACATTAATTTTGTATACTGAAACTTTGTTGAATTCATTTATCAGTTGTAAGAGCTTTCAGGATGAATCTTTAGGGTTTTCTAGGTACACCATCATATCATCAGCAAACAGCAACAGTGTGACTTCATCTTTGCCAATTTGGATGCCCTTTATTTCTTTCTCTTTTCTGATTGCTCTGGCTAGGACTTCCAGTACTATGTTGAATAGAAGTGGTGGAAGAGGGCATCCTTGTCTTGTTCCAGTTCTCAGGGGGAATGCTTTCAACTTTTCCCTGTTCAGTATAATGTAGGTTGTCAGTTTGTCATAGATGGCTTTTATTACATTAAGGTATGTCCCTTCTATGCTGATTTTGTTGAGGGTTTCAATCATACAGGGATGCTGGATTTTGTCAAATGCTTTTTCTGTGTCTATTGAGATGATCATGTGATTTTTGTTTTTAAATATGTTTATGTGGTGTATCACATTTATTTCCTTGTGTATGTTAAACCATCCCTACATCCATGGTGTGAAACCCACTTGATAGTGATGGATTATCTTTCTGTTATGCTGTTGGATTTTGTTAGCTAGTATTTTGTTAAGGACTTTTCTATCTATGTTCATCAGTGATAATAATCTGTAGTTTTCTTCTTTTTATTGTTATCCTCTTTACGGCTTTTGGTATTAGGGTGATACTGACTTAGAATGGTCCAGGGAGGATTCCGTGTTTATCTTGTGGAATAGTGTCAATAGGATTAGTACCAGTTCTTCTTTGAATGTCTGATAGAATTCAGGTGTGAATCAGTCTGTTCCTGAACTATTTTTTGTTGGCAATTATTTTACAACCATTTCAATCTCGCTGCTTGTTATTGGTCTGTTCAGAGTTGCTATTTCTTCCTGGTTTAATCTAGGAGGTTTGTATATTTCCAAGAATTTATTCACCTCCTCTAGGTTTTCTAGTTTATGTGAATAAAGATGTTCATAGTAGCCTTGAGTGATCTTTTGTATTTCTGTGATATCAGTTGTAATATCTCCTGTTTTGTTTCTAATTGAGCTTATTTGGATCTTCTCTCTTTTCTTGGTTAATCTTGCTAATGATCTATCAATTTTATTTATCTTTTCAATGAACCAGCTTTTTCGTTTCATTTAATTTTTGTATTTTGTTTTTTTGTTTCAATTTCCTTTAGTTCTGCTCTGATATTTGTTATTTCATTTTTTACTGCCGAGTTTGGGTTTGGTTTGTTCTTGTTTCTCTAGTTCCTTGAGGTGTGACCTTAAATTTCTATCTGTGCTCTTTCAGACTTTTTGATGTAGGCATTTAGGGCTATGAACTTTCCTATTAGCACTGCCTATGCTGTATCCCAGAGGTTTTTATAGGTTGTGTCACTGTTATCATTCCATTCAAGAAATTTTTAAATTTCCATCTTGATTTAATTTTTGACCCAATGTTCATTCAGGAGCAGGTTATTTAATTTCTCTGTATTTGCATGGTTTTGAGGGTTCCTTTTGGAGTTGATTTCCAGTTTTATTCCACTGTGTTCTGAGATAATACTTGATATAATTTCAGTTTTCTTAAATTTATTTTGTGGCCTGTCATATGGTCTATTTTGAAGAATGTTCCACGTGTTGATAAAAAGAATGTATATTCTGCAGTCATTGGGTAGAATGTTCTGTAATATCTGTTAAGTCCATTTATTCCAGGATGTAGTTTATATCCAATTTTTTGCTGACTTTCTGTCTTGATGACCTGCCTAGTGCTGTCTGTGGAATATTAAAGTCCCTCACTATTATTATGTTGCCATCTTTGTCATTTCTTAGATCTAATTGTAATTGTTTTACAAATTTGAGAGCTCCAGTGTTAGGTGCATATATATTTAGAATTGTGATATTTTCCTGTGGGGCAAGTCCTTTTTATTGTTTTATAATGTCCATCAATTGGGCGAATAGGAACAGCTCCAGTCTCCAACTCCCAGCACGAGCGACACAGAAGACCGGTGATTTCTGTATTTTCAACTGAGGTACTGGGGTCATCTTACTAGAGAGTGCCGGACAATCGGTGCTGGTCAGCTGCTGCAGCCCAACCAGCGAGAGCTGAAGCAGGGCGAGGCATCGCCTCACCTGGGAAGCACAAGGGGAAAGGGAATCCCTTTTCCTAGCCAGGGGAACTGAGACACACAACACCTGGAAAATCAGGTAACTCCCACCCCAATACTGCGCTATAACACCGGCACACCGGAGAATATATCCCACACCTGGTCAGGAGGGTCCCACACCCACGGAGCCTCCCTCCTTGCTAACACAGCAGTCTGCGGCAATCTAACCGCAAGGCAGCAGTGAGACTGGGGGAGGGGCGCCCGCCATTGCTGAGGCTTAAGTAGGTAAACAAAGCCGCTGGGAAGCTCGAAGTGGGTGGAGCTCACAGCAGCTCAAGAAAACCTGCCTGTCTCTGTAGACTCCGCCTCTGGGGACACGGCACAGCTAAAAATAACAGGGGAAGCAGCAGAGGCCTGTGCAGATGTGAACGACTCTGTCTGACAGCTTTGAAGAGAGCAGTGGATCTCCCAACACAGAGGTTGAGATCTGAGAAGGGACAGACTGCCTGCTCAAGTGGGTCCCTGACCCCTGAGTAGCCTAAGTGGGAGACATCCCCCACTAGGGGCAGTCTGACACCCCACACCTCACAGGGTGGAGTACACTCCTGAGAGGAAGCTTCCAAAGTAAGAATCAGATAGGTACACTCGCTGTTCAGCAATATTCTATCTTCTGCAACCTCTGCTGCTGATACCCAGGCAAACAGGGTCTGGAGTGGACCTCAAGAAATCTCCAACAGACCTACAGCTGAAGGTCCTGACTATTAGAAGGAAAACTATCAAACAGGAAGAACACCTATACCGAAACCCCATCAGTACGTCACCATAATCAAAGACCAGAGGCAGATAAAACCACGAAGATGGGGAAGAAGCAGGGCAGAAAAGCTGGAAATTCAAAAAATAAGAGCACATCTCCCCCTGCAAAGGAGCGCAGCTCATCGCCAGCAACGGATCAAAGCTGGTCAGAGAATGACTTTGACGAGATGAGAGAAGAAGGCTTCAGTCCATCAAACTTCTCAGTGCTAAAGGAGGAATTACGTACCCAGCGCAAAGAAACTAAAAATCTTGAAAAAAGAGTGGAAGAATTGACAGCTAGACTAATTAATGCAGAGAAGGTCATAAACGAAATGACAGAGATGAAAACCATGACACAAGAAATACGTGACAAATGCACAAGCTTCAGTAACCGACTCGATCAACTGGAAGAAAGAGTATCAGTGATTGAGGATCAAATGAATGAAATGAAGCGAGAAGAGAAACCAAAAGAAAAAAGAAGAAAAAGAAATGAACAAAGCCTGCAAGAAGTATGGGCTTATGTAAAAAGACCAAATCTATGTCTGATTGGGGTGCCTGAAAGTGAGGGGGAAAATGGAACCAAGTTGGAAAACACTCTTCAGGATATCATCCAGGAGAACTTCCCCAACCTAGTAGGGCAGGCCAACATTCAAATACAGGAAATGCAGAGAATGCCACAAAGATACTCCTCCAGAAGAGCAACTCCAAGACACATATTGCCAAATTCACCAAAGTTGAAATGAAGGAAAAATTCTTAAGGGCAGCCAGAGAGAAAGGTCGGGTTACCCACAAAGGGAAGGCCATCAGACTAACAGCAGATCTCTCGGCAGAAACTCTACAAGCCAGAAGAGAGTGGGGGCCAATATTCAACGTTCTTAAAGAAAAGAATTTTCAACCCAGAATTTCATATCCAGCCAAACTAAGTTTCATAAGTGAAGGAGAAATAAAATCCTTTACAGATAAGCAAATGCTGAGAGATTTTGTCACCACCAGGCCTGCCTTACAAGAGACCCTGAAGGAAGCCCTAAACATGGAAAGGAACAACCGGTACCAGCCATTGCAAAAACATGCCAAAATGTAAAGACCATTGAGGCTAGGAAGAAACTGCATCAACTAACGAGCAAAATAACCAGTTAATATCATAATGGCAGGATCAAGTTCACACATAACAATATTAACCTTAAATGTTAATGGACTAAATTCTCCAATTAAAAGACACAGACTGGCAAACTGGATAAAGAGTCAAGACCCATCAGTCTGCTGTATTCAGGAGACCCATCTCACATGCAGAGACATACATAGGCTCAAAATAAAGGGATGGAGGAAGATCTACCAAGCAAATGGAGAACAAAAAAGCAGGGAGGCAATCCTAGTCTCCGCTAAAACAGACTTTAAACCATCGAAGATCAAAAGAGACAAGGCCATTACATAATGGTAAAGGGATCAATTCAACAGGAAGAGCTAACTATCCTAAATATATATGCACCCAATACAGGAGCACCCAGATTCATAAAGCAAGTCCTTAGAGACTTACAAAGAGACTTAGACTCCCATACAATAATAATGGGAGACTTCAACACTCCACTGTCAACATTAGACACATCAACGAGACAGAAAGTTAACAAGGATATCCAGGAATTGAACTCATCTCTGCACCAAGCGGACCTAATAGACATCTATAGAACTCTCCACCCCAAATCAACAGAATATACATTTTTCTCAGCACCACCACATCGCACTTATTCCAAAATTGACCACATAATTGGAAGTAAAGCACTCCTCAGCAAATGTAAAAGAACGGAAATTATAACAAACTGTCTCTCAGAACACAGTGCAATCAAACTAGAACTCAGGACTAAGAAACTCAATCAAAACCGCTCAACTACATGGAAACTGAACAACCTGCTCCTGAATGACTACTGGGTACATAACGAAATGAAAGCAGAAATAAAGATGTTCTTTGAAACCAACGAGAACAAAGATACAACATACCAGAATCTCTGGGACACATTTAAAGCAGTGTGTAGAGGGAAATTTATAGCACCAAATGCCCACAAGAGAAAGCAGGAAAGATCTAAAATTGACACTCTAACATCACAATTAAAATAACTAGAGAGGCAAGAGCAAACACACTCAAAAGCTAGCAGAAGGCAAGAAATAACTAAGATCAGAGCAGAACTGAAGGAGATAGAGACACAAAAAACCCTCCAAAAAATCAATGAATCCAGGAGTTGGTTTTTTGAAAAGATCAACAAAATTGACAGACCGCTAGCAAGACTAATAAAGAAGAAAAGAGAGAGGAATCAAATAGACGCAATAAAAAATGATAAAGGGGATATCACCACCAATCCCACAGAAATACAAACTACCATCAGAGAATACTATAAACACCTCTACGCAAATCAACTAGAAAATCTAGAAGAAATGGATAATTTCCTGGACACTTACACTCTCCCAAGACTAAACCAGGAAGAGGTTGAATCCCTGAATAGACCAATAGTAGGCTCTGAAATTGAGGCAACAATTAATAACCTACCCACCAAAAAAAGTCCAGGACCAGATGGATTCACAGCTGAATTCTACCAGAGGTACAAGGAGGAGCTGGTACCATTCCTTCTGAAACTATTCCAATCAATAGAAAAAGAGGGAATCCTCCCTAACTCATTTTATGAGGCCAACATCATCCTGATACCAAAGCCTGGCAGAGACACAACAAAAAAAGAGAATTTTAGACCAATCTCCCTGATGAACATCGATGCAAAAATCCTCAATAAAATACTGGCAAACCGGATTCAGCAGCCCATCAAAAAGCTTATCCACCATGATCAAGTGGGCTTCATCCCTGGGATGCAAGGCTGGTTCAACATTCGCAAATCAATAAACATAATCCAGCATATCAACAGAACCAAAGACAAGAACCACATGATCATCTCGATAGATGCAGAAAAGGCTTTTGACAAAATTCAACAGCCCTTCATGCTAAAAACGCTCAATAAATTCGGTATTGATGGAACATACCTCAAAATAATAAGAGCTATTTATGACAAACCCACAGCTAATATCATACTGAATGGGCAAAAACTGGAAAAATTCCCTTTGAAAACTGGCACAAGACAGGGATGCCCTCTCTCACCACTCCTATTCAACATAGTGTTGGAAGTTCTCACCAGGGCAATCAGGCAAGAGAAAGAAATCAAGGGTATTCAGTTAGGAAAAGAAGAAGTCAAATTGTCCCTGTTTGCAGATGACCTGATTGTATATTTAGAAAACCCCATCGTCTCAGCCCAAAATCTCCTTAAGCTGATAAGCAACTTCAGCAAAGTCTCAGGATACAAAATTAATGTGCAAAAATCACAAGCATTCTTATACACCAGTAACAGACAAGCAGAGAGCCAAATCAGGAATGAACTTCCATTCACAGTTGCTTCAAAGAGAATAAAATACCTAGGATTCCAACTTACAAGGTATGTAAAGGACCTCTTCAAGGAGAACTAGAAACCACTGCTCAGTGAAATAAAAGAGGACACAAACAAGTGGAAGAACATACCATGCTCATGGATAGGAAGAATCAATATCGTGAAAATGGCCATACTGCCCAAGGTTATTTATAGATTCAATGCCATCCCCATCAAGCTACCAATGAGATTCTTCACCGAATTGGAAAAAAACTGCTTTAAAGTTCATATGGAACCAAAAAAGAGCCCGCATTGCCAAGACAATCCTATGTCAAAAGGACAAAGCCGGAGGCGTCACGCTACCTGACTTCAAACTATACTACAAGGCTACAGTAACCAAAACAGCATGGTACTGGTACCAAAACAGAGATATAGACCAATGGAACAGAACAGAGTCCTCAGAAATAATACCACACATCTACAGCCATCTGATCTTTGACAAACCTGAGAGAAACAAGAAATGGGGAAAGGATTCCCTATTTAATAAATGGTGCTGGGAAAATTGGCTAGCCGTAAGTAGAAAGCTGAAACTGGATCCTTTCCTTACTCCTTATATGAAGATTAATTCAAGATGGATGAGAGACTGAAATGTTAGACCTAATACCGTAAAAACCCTAGAAGAAAATCTAGGTAGTACCATTCAGGACATAGGCATGGGCAAGGACTTCATGTCTAAAACACCAAAAGCAACAGCAGCAAAAGCCAAAATTGACAAATGGGATCTAATTAAACTCAAGAGCTTCTGCACAGCAAAAGAAACTACCATCAGAGTGAACAGGCAACCTACAGAATGGGAGAAAATTTTTGCAATCTACTCATCTGACAAAGGGCTAATATCCAGAATCTACAAAGAACTCAAACAAATATACAAGAAAAAAACAAACAACCCCATCAAAAAGTGGGGAAAGGATATGAACAGACATTTCTCAAAAGAAGACATTCATACAGCCAACAGACACATGAAAAAATGCTCATCATCTCTTGCCATCAGAGAAATGCAAATCAAAACCACAATGAGATACCATCTCACGCCAGTTAGAATGGCAATCATTAAAAAATCAGGAAACAACAGGTGTTGGAGAGGATGTGGAGAAATAGGAACACTTTTACACTGTTGGTGGGATTGTAAACTAGTTCAACCATTATGGAAAACAGTATGGCAATTCCTCAAGGATCTAGAACTAGATGTACCATATGACCCAGCCATCCCACTACTGGGTATATACCCAAAGGATTATAAATTGTTCTACTACAGAGACACATGCACACGTATGTTTATTGCGGCACTATTCACAATAGCAAAGACTTGGAATCAGCCCAAATGTCCATCAGTGACAGACTGGATTAAGAAAATGTGGCACATATACACCATGGAATACTATGCAGCCATAAAAAAGGATGAGTTTGCGTCCTTTGTAGGGACATGGATGCAGCTGGAAACCATCATTCTTAGCAAACTATCACAAGGAGAGAAAACCAAACACTGCATGTTCTCACTCATAGGTGGGAACTGAACAATGAGATCACTTGGACTTGGGAAGGGGAACATCACACACTGGGGCCTATCATGGGGAGGGGGGAGGGGCGAAGGATTGCATTGCGGAGTTATACCTGATATAAATGATGAATTGATGGGTGCTGACGAGTTGATGGGTGCAGCACACCAACATGGCACAAGTATACATATGTAACAAGCCTGCACATTATGCACATGTACCCTAGAACTTAAAGTATAATTAAAAAAAAAAAAAGATTTATAATGTCCATCATTGTGCTTTGTTTTGTTTTTAATTTTTTTTTATTATTATACTTTAAGTTCTAGGGTACATGTGCATAACGTGCAGG